>NW_026460934.1:0-8824 GCF_021730395.1 Mercenaria mercenaria | reverse complement strand
TTGAAATAGTTCATCAATTATTCTAATACCTCATTTTTAGTTCTTCATTATATTTCCACATCAATTGATACCACAAATTAACTCAAAAGTCATTAACCAATTCTTTGGATTACATGGACAAACGTCATAACCCTTGTCCCCTAATTACCTTTTTTAAATTTCATAGAACTTTATTGATAGTAATCCTGATTTTTTCTGTTAATTCTTGAATATTTTTATTGAATGAAAAGAATGGCTTTTTCTTATTGTTTATTATCTTTATAAATCAATTAACAATCAATCAATACTACTTTAGTGTTAATTACTTCCTTTCCAGTTATTCTATCCTTACAATTAATTTGTTTGACCATAAAGTTTATTTAAGGTTAATAATTAAATTACCATATTGTCCATTTGGCGAAACTTTATATGGATTGTGTATATCTTAATCCTTTTCTCCCTGTATATTTACGCTGTGTAAAGAATATAATTGTTCGTTTTTTCACTATATTTTTTTTTAAATTTTCCTTCTCGCTATAATGCTTCCTGTTTGCTTCAGATCATTGATCTGTTTTGATGTTTGTCTTATCTAGTTTATTGCACCAGATTTTGCTAGCCAATTTTTATTTCATCCGATTACATTGTTCTATGATACCCACTCTACTTCTTCTCTATCATTCTGTTATCAGGATTTTAGATTGCTGTGAATAAAGTTAACACTTCTTGTGTGTTTAATATTTTTTTTATCTATAAGTTTTAAAATTCAATTTCTTTAGTAAAATCAATGTGTAAATTCTTTTGGTCTTGCTCCCAATTCTTTTACTTCTGATCTTTCAGAGATTCGTTATGCTGGATTAGATCACCAGCATACGTATCCCTATCATACCCACATGATCTTCAGGAGACCCTTTATTGGTGGTGTTCTTGGAATAGCTGTAGGAAACCCTGATATGTTTGTATGTCTTTCATTTCATCACCTAGTTAACGCTTTATTGTATCTGCTTAATTCCAGTAAGCTTTTTAACTGACTCGATACTTGTTCTTTTTGACTTTCTATTTTTCAGTAATTGGTTTATAATCTCAGTATACATATCCCGATTTGTAGCTTTTCTTATTTTTTCTCATCCATCATTATCTTCCTAAGATTTTTCATCTTTGCCCAACTAATTTTTTTTCTTATTCTTATTTCCATTAAGTTTCGAATTGCATGTATATAATATGTAAGATAATGTAAAATAATGTAAGATAATGTAAAAAATGTATTATAAAGGTTTTTAAACTTATTTTTAATTATATAAATGGAAATTCCAAATTATTGATACAAAAATGATAATCCAATAACTTTAAACAATTTTATCCTTATATGCCAGAATCATGTTTTAGAATGTTAATATGTGATCTCTGGATCTGGAACAACAAATACCTTAATCATAAACTTCGAAAACCTCTTATATATTATGATAATTATACTGTATGCTAAAAACCTAAACAATCTAAATATCAAGATTAATTAACCATTTAAGCCAATTGCAAAAAAATTAAAGTAGATCCAAATGAAATACTTGAATATTCATCTGATCCACCAAAATTGAACCTTGTTTGAGAATCTTGAAATCAGAAAAACAAAAAGTAGTAATATTTGGGATGATTTTGATTGAAGATAAAAAAGTCAAAATGAAATACCAAAATACATTATATTCAAAGGACGACATAAAAATCTGATGGTTATTTATTTAGAGTCAGTCCTTACTAAAAACACCTTAAGATATTCGAATTAACTGTCACATTATATTTAATTTGAAAGTCCAGTAAACGAGAAAATAATATATTTTGTGATGAACAAAATATAGATGGTGATACTTTTTGCTAAAGCAACAAATCAAAAATATGATTTCTATATCTTAACAAACCAAGGATTTTTTTTAAGAAAAAACTTACTGTAATATCTAGACGGGTGTTTTTAATGATACAAAACAAATAAGTGAACACTGAAAGGGTAATAAAGTTAAATTTGAATATTGATTTTAATGATTATGCTACTAAAATAACAATATAAATAGCTTAGAATGACATGGAATCAGTATCTTCACAGAATAATGACTTGATAACACATAACAGAGCAATAGATATGGTAGGTAATAAAATAATCAACTTAGGAAATCAATAAATCCACCGATGTTCTAGTTTCAAGACGTTTGTGTAAAAAAAAGTTCAAAGTGTAATAGATGCTATAATCTTGAAGATATAAAAAGTATAAAACAACATAGAAGCAGAAGTAAAGAATAGTGGAAAATTAACAAATAGTTAAAGAAAGCATTATTAATAGTTGTAATACTAGGAAAAATTGAAGAAGAAATGAAAGCTAATACGATTCTATAAAGAACTTTATGAGAAATCTATTTGAACAATACAATCTAAAAAAGTATTTAGATCCAATTTTGAAAAAGTTATACACTCAATTTCATGAATTAAAAAGAATAGTATATTAAGACATTAAGAACTAAAATACCAAGATTATTGAAGCTGAAAAAAAGTTACAAAATATGTAACAGTTAAAATCAAACAAATAAATAAACTAAATACTGAACTGAAAAAAAGCATAAAGATTTATTAGAAATTAATTCAAATAAACTCGACTATAAATCTGAATTGGAATAGGCAGCTTTCACAAGAGGAGAAGATCATGACACACAGCATTAGAGATTTTAAAGAAGAAAATAAATATCTAAAATAGATGACTTTAAAAAACAAATTCGAATAGGATTAGTATTGTTGACAACCGTCATAATTTAAAGTAAGCAGACTTAAGTAATATTACAAAAAATACAAGACATATGACGCAGCTTAATCAAAAGTTGAAGACCATAAAAATGAACTGGACTTTGGGAGTTGAAAAATCAGTTTACAAAAGGAGATTAATAACTGCTAATATGAAGCAATTACTGCTTATACAAAAGCAAATTACACAGTTAATAATCAGATAGAAAAATTTGAAGAAACGACTTGTAGACCTGATTAATAATGTTGATGCAAGTCACAATATAAAAGTACAAAGAGTTAAGTAGAACTTAAAGGTTTATTACAAAAAGATATTAATGGAATTTAATATATCAAATTAATGATAAAATTAAAAAAATAAAAAATATTTGGACTCTTTAGAACAAAATCAAGCTAAACAAAGGAGAATCAATCACTGCTAATACCCAAGTAATTACTGCTAATACTAAGCAATAACGCTAATGTCGAAGAAATTGCAACTAATGATTAAAAAATTTCAAATAATTGGGAAAACAATTAAATTATAGAAGTAAAAGATGCTTTCTTAAAACAAGAAACACAATATAGCTAGACACAAAAGGCTTTGTTGACAATTTAATCTGCCTTCTGAAGTGCGACCAACAAAACGAGTTGATGAATTAGAGCTGAAATAATCCTTAAACTTAAAAGAAGACAGAACATAGAAAAAAGGGTAGAGGAAGTAAAACATGAAGTGTTTTCTCTTTGAATACTATTTAAAATCATACTTTTGATTACATACAAATGAAAATATTTATTGACCGCAGCGTGCCTGATACATTCAACATAAAAAATAAGGCCGGTTTTTAAATTATTAAATGAATTTGAAGTAAGACCTGGAATTATCGTAAGATTAAAAAGATTTTAAAAACACAAACCAAGAATATAAAATAGATGTACTAAAATGCTTTGAGTGGTGTGTTTTATAGTCGGAAACAAAAACCGAACTAATATAATAGATATTAAGATTTTATAAAGGGTGCGAGCTCACCCGTGAACCGTATAAACCGACTAAAAGCCCAATATCAACATTCATATTTAGGTGGCGGAATCCAAGCCCCTGGAATGATGTGTTTATTTTTTTGATATATTTGATAATGTAAATAAAACAGCTGCGGCACTAGACTTGACACTGATAAGTAATACTAATGAATAATAAAAAAATTAAAATTTATCTAACACAAGAACACTGTTTGATATTCCCCTTATGACGATTCGGAATCCTACAGAATTAACATTTATGCTTTGATGGTAGTCACATCAATCAACATAACTGAAGAACCTTAACCCATGGTATAACCAGACTTTTGATTAAAGGTTTAATTAAAGTTTTAATTTACTATGTGTACCCTAATAATATACATACTAATTGAAAATAAAATTCAATACCATTACATTTATATCAATAAAAATATCTGCCAAAAGTTTGCAAAAGTTTGCCAAGATTAGGCAGACATTGTCACATTGCTGCCACTTGGGCAGAATAATGGCAGGCTTTTGAAATTTTGGGATTGAATTTGTGTTTGTCACGTTCTTGTCAAAAGTTGTCCAAGTTTGGCAGCGACTGCCACATTGCTGCCACTTGCAGGAATTAGGGCAAATATTTGGTGGAAAGTGTTTAATCATAGTTATTACTAAGGTATTAACAATAATTTGTTAAAATTTGTTTAAAATTTGTTGAAATTGGTCAGCATTGGTCGGTTTAGGTCAAAGACTAAATGTTAAATTAGGTGAAACTGCGCCAAAAACCCCATATATATAACTACTCCCACGCCTTTACCCTTAGTTATATTTGCTTATTATGTAATCTCCACGTAGAACGAAGAACAAACACATGTATAGATATCAAATTGCTATGACGCTTTACGTACATAGCATCTAACGTCAAACCGTTAGAGTTGTACGTCCAAAAATCGGAAGGACAGTTTGTCTTCAACACAATATTGTGAAAAACTGAAAACGTAAAGTTCCCTTTTTTATTTGACATTTCATTTGCAGATTGATCACTTTTGCTGAAATTCAGACTTTTAATGGGCCTGTAGATTTTTAAAGATGTCATTTTCGCGTATATTTGCCGATTTTATGTCAAAATTTTGTATCAGAAGGAACATGGTTTACTTTATCAAATGATAAATGTCCGTTGTAATATGGTGCGATACCACTTATAAACACGCTAGTCCTAATATAAATTAAATAAAGTTTCAAAATGTAAAATTTCGCTGATTTTAAATCATAATTAGGCATTTTAGAGGACTCAAAACGGCAGTATTTCGGCATTTTTGGCGCCCTTAGTTGTGACGTTCGTGACGTCATCACTGATAACGTATTGTTGCCAAGACGACGGAAAAACAAAAAGGAACGATAGCGCTATAGTTGGACCAAGTTTCATCAAAATCGGAAGGAATGTTATATTTGACGAATAAGGTATCGACCCACCTTAAGGGGCTGTGAGAAAAAACATTAATACTAAGCACATTTGTCACAATCCAGTTAGGGACAGTGGGAGCTGTTTTCAATAATTTAAAAATGGTTATTTTATTTTAAGACAATGTTGCAACACTTCTGTATGATGGGGTACGGGGGTCCTCAGGCCCCCGGAAAATATTGAAATTCGTGAATTCCAAGAGGATTTCAACACTGAAAATATGGCCGTCGTTTACTCTTTTTTAAGTTATGCAATATCAAATTAGCCTTGGAAAAGTATGATTTTAAGAGGATGCCACACTCTTTTAAGAAGTGATACGATAGATTATTTTTAATATTTCAAAAGCCCAATGAGTTATTATGATAAAATTATCACGACGATCTTATCAATAAGAAGGAAATATATTTACACTCAAAAGATGGTGTTCCCCTCTACCACGTCTGTGCTCTTACGCCTAAGAATACAGCATATGTTACTTTTCATATATTGAAAATCGGTAAAACATGATGCAGTTGAAATTTCACCATACAGCATTACTTTCAAAATAATCTTGCACTCATTTAATTAAGCAGTGTTCAATACCTCAAGATCGAACGCCAACAAAAAAGAAGTTCTTTTAGATATCAGGACATTATTGCTATATTTCTTAAGAAGGCTTTGAAACTTAGTTATGGTAGAACAGAATAGAATAAAATAGTTTTATTATGCAATAAACCTGACAAGATTCATGAGCATAGCATCATATACAATTCATAATCTAAAACATGGTATATGTTATTAAAAACATGAGAATTATTTATATTTCCATAAAGGCCAATATAAATGCTGGAAACATGCTGAGACGAGATATAGATACATATTTACACTAACCGTATGTAATTGTAAAATATTAAATCTTAAAGCAAAATATCAGCAAAGAATATGGCTTAGAGATTAGTGGAAATAATCTTCTCCCTATCCCCTCCCCACCCCCAGAATATATATTATATGGTCGACCCCTTTACGATTGACAGCAACAGCCGGTGTTTTTTTAAGGTTTCGATGGAGGCCTTGAGAAACAAAAATCAAACAACACCAAATCATAGAAAGAAAGAGTTGTTTGACATGAAAATTGAACAGCATGTAAAACATGTATATTACTTTACGAAACAGTGTCAGTATACTGAATTTTAAACATTGAATTCCGGAAAAGGGCTGCCTAAAGGGGCTCCACTTCCGGACAGTTAAACGCCTTTAAAACTCACCATTTTCAAAGAACTGTTACGCATGTTTGTTTTGATGCATTTGCAATAGCGGCGAGTGGTGAATTTTCACGTAAAAAAGTGGAACATAGTTTTCAGCAATTGTTTATCTTTTTTTCTTTACAAATGGCATTCATTTTCAAAGGGAGACAACTTTTTCTCAAAGATTACTTAAAATAATCGGAAAAAGTTGTTTCCCTTTGAAAATGAATGCCATTTGTACTTAAAATAATTGGGAACAGTTGTCTCCCTTTGAAAATGAATGCCATTTGTAAAGAAATAAAGATAAACAATTGCTGAAAACTGTGTTCCACCTTGTTATGCGAAATTTCACCACTCGCACGCTATTGCAAATGCATCAAAACGAACATGTGTAACAGTTCTTTGAAAATGGTGAGTTTTTAAAGCGTTTAACTGTCCGGAAGTGGAGCCCCTTTAGGCAGCCCTTTTCCGGAATTCAATGTTTATATCAGTATACTGACACTTGTTTCGTAAAGTAATATACATGTTTTACATGCTGTTCAATTTTCATGTCAAACAACTCTTTCTTTCTATGATTTGGTGTTGTTTGATTTTTGTTTCTCAAGGCCTCCATCGAAACCTTAATATACTGAAATATGTCACATGTTGATATATATTCACCTTTCTTGTTTATGTTCTTGTTTGTCTTGGGTTTTTTTGCCGATAAAGCCTATCCCCACTCAAACACGACAGAGGCAGATACACTTTCACCTGAACATCTTTTTTACAAGATGTATCTGATGTGTTGATGTGTACCATTTACGTGATAAATCAAGTGCAAGTATTTTGGGGAAGTTTATTAACAGATGACTATACGATATTTTATATACAAGGTTAGTTAAGATATATTTGATGTGGATTTTATAGATTATAAGTAAACATCATATTCTAATGTTACACATTTTTTATTTACATATATAAACAATAAACTAGTGTTCTAGTATTTTCTGCTTCTGCTTCTTTGAGCTCATGGAATTCATTCAATCATGGTACAAATAATTTAACCCCAAATCATTATATAATAATATCAACAAAATATGGAACATTAGGACAGTCGTGAAGAGCTATCATTAAATGTACTGTTTTGGAACGTTAATGGTCTGAAACGTAAGATTTCTGATCAGGACTTCTTAGAATTCGTAACTGAATATGACCTATTATTTTTCAATGAAACTTGGCTTTCAGCGAAAGAAAATATTAACTTTGATATAAATAATTTCTGTTGTGAGCATATTCCAGGGAATAAATCTAGAAATACCAAAAAAGGACGTCATAGTGGAGGCATTTCTTTTTACTTTAGGAATAAACTTAAAAATCATATAAAAATTGTTGACAAACACCAGAGTGGAATAATTTGGGTTAAACTCTCGGCAGAGTTATTCCCTTTTAACGAGGACGTTTATTTATGCCATGTATATAGACCACCATTTGATTAAAAAATAGTGACCTCATTGGATATTGATTTATTCGATCAGTTAGAATTAGACATAATTAAATATGATTGTTTAGGAAAAGTGTACATTTCAGGAGATTTTAACAGCAGAACGCCAGATCTGTTAGATTATTTTGTTTTTGACAAATACATTGATCATGATTTTCCCTTAGTAAATACTTTTGACATTTCAAAAAAGGGTAAATAAAGACCACGTGATAGATCAAAATGGGCGGCGTTTAATTGATACATGCCAGGCAACTGGATTGTTGATAGCCAATGGCCGGTTACTAAATGACCGTGACGAAGGCAGTTTTACATACTGTTCGTGTAGAGGGCAAAAGCACAGTGGACTACTTATTATTAAATTCAGCTGTTTTGATACGTTAACAAATTTTTCTGTTTAGACTTTAATGAACATTCAGATCACGCGCCTTTATCATTTAGCTCCAGAAAAAATTAACTCGATTGAAAGAAAACGCATCGCAGGAATACGAAAATGATACATCAAAAATAGTCTGGGACAACGAAAGTCCGAATTATCCGCGCACATCTTATGAATAATTATGAGGGTATTGAAAGGCTGACCAACGATGCGTCAAATGATCCTATTGATCAGGTGGTTGACAATTTTACTCGGCTATTGTATGATAACACATTTGATATATTTGGAAAAACGTGGAAGATAAATGGTGTTAAATCGGGTCATAAGATTAGCAATAAATGGTTTGATAAAAACTGCTATAACGCTAAACGTGAATTTAAAACGGCTCGCAATGCATTTAATAGAGATAAAAACGAAAATTCGCGCCAAAATTTTATACGATCCCGAACGAGATATAATAAGGTTAAAAAGAAGGCAAAACAAGATTTTAAAATAAAAGAGAGACCCGCACAAAGATTTAGCAAAAACAACCCCCTAAATTTCTG
>NW_026460933.1:0-71707 GCF_021730395.1 Mercenaria mercenaria | reverse complement strand
GGAACTGGTTATCAATGTTCAGGCCCCTGTGACATTGACCTTTAACGGAGTGACCCCAAAAACAATAGGGGTCATTTACTCTGCATGAACAATCATCCTATGAAGTTTCAACATTCTGGGTCGAGAGGTTCTCTAGTTATTGATTGGAAATGGTTTTCCATGTTCAGGCCCCTGTGGCCTTGACCTTTAACAGAGTGACCCTGAAATCGTTAGGGGTCATCTACTCTGCATGACCAATGATCCTATGAAGTTTCATCATTCTGGGTCAAGTGGTTCTCAAGTTACTGACCGGAAATGGTTTTCAATGTTCGGGCCCCTGTGACCTTGACCTTTCACAGAGTGACCCCAAAATTGTTAGGGGTCATCTACTTTGCATGACCAATCATCCTATTAAGTTTCAACATTCTGGGTCAAGTGGTTCTCAAGTTACTGACCGGAAATGGTTTTCAATGTTCAGGCCCCTGTGACCTTGGCCTTTAATGGAGTGACCCCAAAATCGATAGGGGTCATTTACTTTGCATGTACAATCATCCTATGAAGTTTCAACATTCTGAGTCAAGTGGTTCTCTAGTTATTGATCGGAAATGGTTTTCCATGTTCAGGCCCCTGTGACCTTGACCTTTGATGGAGTGACCCCAAAATCAAAAGGGTTCATCTACTCTTTATGACCAATCATCCTATGAAGTGTCAACATTCTGGGTCAAGTGGTTCTCTAGTTATTGATCGGAAATGGTTTTCAATGTTCAGGCCCCTGTGACCTTGACCTTTGATGGAGTGACCCCAAAATCAATAGGGGTCATCTACTTTTCATGACCAATCATCCTATGAAGTTTCAACATTCTGGGTCAAGTGGTTCTCTAGTTATTGATCGGAAATGGGTTTCAATGTTCAGGCCCCTGTGACCTTGACCTTTGATGGAGTGATTCCAAAATCTAAAGGGGTCATCTACGCTTCATGATCAACCATCCTATGAAGTTTCAACATTCTGGGTCAAGTGGTTCTCTAGTTATTGATCGGAAATGGTTTTCAATGTTCAGGCCCCTGTGACCTTGACCTTTGACAGAGTGACCCCAAAATCAATAGGGGTCATCTACTCTTCATGACTAATCATCCTATGAAGTTTCAACATTCTGGGTCAAGTGGTTCTCTAGTTATTGATCGGAAATGGTTTTCAATGTTCAGGCCCCTGTGACCTTGACCTTTGACGGAGTAACCCCAAAAACAATAGGGGTTGTCTTCTCCATCAGCCCTACAATCCTATGAAGTTTGAAGGTTCTAGGTCAAATGGTTCTCCAGTTATTGCTCGGAAATGAAGTGTGACGTACGGACGGACGGAAGGACGGACGGACGGACAGGGCAAAAACAATATGTCTCCTGGGGGAGACATAATGAAAAACTGCCATAAGCAATAACCTTTTCTTGACCTTTTTGAATTTGAATGAGTTCACATCCAATTGCAAAATCACCGGAATCACAGTCTAACACAAACTGATCTTTTTTATTTGGTAAAGCCAAAATTGGAGGGGAAATCAATTTTTGTTTGATCATGTCAAAGGAGCTCTGTTGTGTTTCCCCCTAGACAAAATTGTTCTTTCCTGTTTTGTGCAGCCAGTTTTGCTTAGTCCTTGAACATCATTCTTTTTCCTTGGGATCGGCCAGTTTTTAACCACTTTGATGTGTTCATCACTCATTTCTAGACCATTCTTACTAACGTTTCTACCCAGGAACTCTACCTTTCTCTGAAAGAACTCACACTTTTTAGGTTTAAGTTTAAGTTTATATTGCATCAAACGTTTGAACACCTGTTCTAGATTCTGAAGGTGGTTTTGAAGTATTTGCCCATGACTAATATGTCATCTAAAAAGGCAAGCACTATCTTCCAGTTCAGCCCATGCAATATCAGGTTCATGACCCGTGCAAACGTGGCAGGTGCGTTCCTATGGAATCCCGGTGCGACATGCTTTTTGCTTTTTGTGTTTTGCTATTTGCGTTTTGCACCGGGATTCCATATTATGCAGTTATGTACCTTTTAGAAAATACTACACCCAAAACGCAAAAAAGCAACACGCAAAAAGCAAAAACCATGAAGCGAAACAAAAATCACATGGAGTCCATTTAACATACATGTAATAGAGATTCGCTTAAGCGGGTGCTAGGGGGCGTTAGAGGTGTTGCACATTTTATTTACATCTCGTGAACAGACTCAGTCAAACCGAGTCTGCAACTATTATTCTTGGTTGCATTCTTTGCTTCCAAAGGATCTTTTTACAGATTTTATTATTTATAGCTATAGGCATATATTAAAAAAAGCAAACTAGCAAAAGACAAATAGCAAAAACGCAAAAGGCAAAAACATAAATGCAAAAAGCAAAACGCAGAAATGACTATGTATTTTCTGTTGCCTGGACTGAAGACTGCAGACAGTTTATGGACTGGTTCTCTTGTGATAAAGTTTTACACAGTCGATTTTCAGTCTATTGGCTAAACTGCCTGACTTTTAGCTAGCTTTGTTTTCCTTATCTCTTTTGCTTCCTGAAAAAGAAATAAATTAATCAGCATTGATAGAAAATTATGGAAAACTGAAATACATCAGGCAATTTCGTGTCAAATCAATTTTTACAAGAGTTGACACTGATATCTTAAGTTTTCTACACAATCCAGAATAAAGTGAGGAAAAATGACCTCAGACTTATGTTTTGAGTCAGTCATCCAATGTGATTATAGTTTTCTCCCCATACAGGACAGAGACCCCTGCCAACAAAAATATTTTATCAAGATTTCGACATATTTACATCATCTGACATGAAATTTTAATTACTGAAATTGTTCCGAGTTATTTCAGAAGTTAAAGGCTAATGTGGGTGATAAAAAGTAATAAAAAGGAGAAGAATTTAATATTTGGATTTTTTAAAATGGTCATTTGATTTTCAAGTTCATATTGTATTTGTGACAGCAGTGATTACTGTAGTACCATAGAATGACTAACGTTTTGACAGATACAGTGATACATTCGCAAATAGCAAGATACTACATTAATCTAACTGGATAATATAAAGCAGACTTTAATTACTAGGAATCTGCTAAATCTAAATATAAAACAGTATACATATTAAAATCAAACATAATACTAATTTAGGCCTTATATATTTCAATGGTTTAATTACTTTGTAAACAATCAATGAATATACTTTGTTTATGAGGATTTGGAGGTTGCAATTCCTTCAGTCGCCACCAACCACTTTCCTTCAGTTCATTCGCACCAGACACAAAGATTGTTGGACATCCCTGGGATAACACACCAGCTACAGTACCCTGCCATAGTGATGTCTTCTTTCTATAATATACAAATATTTCAGATCACTTCAATTCAAAGGAATTATAATAAAAACTTTAACAAACCATTATATGCCCCCCACTACAATGCCATGTTTTCACTGACTGCTAAAACAGTCAGTTGTCCAATTAAAAACATTCTCATTTGCATGAATATTTGTAAGATCTTGAAAAAACATCAAAAGGCACTGACGAAATTGTAAAAAAATGAAATTATCTTTCAATAGCTTAGAAATTAAAAAAACATTGTAGTATTTCGGACAGGTATAACATTGAATGAATGCAGTGTTGCGTTGGCCGTGGGTTCAAAACCAAGCGCATAAACCCTTCACCATAAATAATATAATTGATTTATTCATTTCAATTGCAACTTGGACGACCAGTCGGAATCCAGGCAAGCATACAGAGAGCAGTAACAGGCTATACCCTTGGGGAAGCAGTGCAATTAATGCCCGGCTACAGAATGGAAGATGGGATCACCCATACTATGGTTTAAATAAGTGTTATTTACTTCCATACAGTTTGAGGAGGAGGAGGAGGAGAAATCCTCATCCTCATCTTACAGGTCTCTTTGATCACGCGTCAACACTCCCATTTATAAAACTACATGACAGAAATAAATTTCGGTGTAAAACTGAAATATACGGCTCTTTTATTTTTTTAACATCAGATCATTGTAACTTTAATAATAAATCTATAAAGTTATACAACATTCTTTTTTGTTTTAAAAGCTATTAATGACATTAAGCTGTATTATTATTATTATTATACCAGATTTATATAGCGCCCTTTTCTTGACCAATTTCACGTTCAAAGGCGCTTTACATAGTTCAATGCAGCCGCACAGGGCGCATAATTCATCCTCTACTAGTACAGACACAGAGCGATCTGACCAGAGGGACAGAGTGAGACAAAAACCCCACGACAGAGAGATCATTATAAAGGTAAGTAACAACTGACTGACACACTTTTCTTAAATGCTAGAGTTATCCATCTGTAAAAACAGAAAGAGGACGGAGGAAGTAAAGCAAAAACTTCCAGAAACCTTTAAGTATGGAACATAACTAGTTTTGACTAAAAAGGAAAATATTATTCAATTTGACAACTTCATACAGAAACAAAGGTATGTACTTTCACTAAACTCAACGTTGTGTGTATACTTTTATATGATCTGTAAAACATTTTCATTTTACAATCAAATGACACATTTGTAATCCATGGCTACAGGTAAATAGATGCTATGCTTTTTGACAGTCACTATACTCAGATACTCTCTTTTTCATACTATTTAACCCATGACTAATATGTCATCTAAAAAGGCAAGCACTATCTTCCAGTTCAGCCCATGCAATATCAGGTTCATGACCCGTGCAAACGTGGCAGGTGCGTTCCTATGGAATCCCGGTGCGACATGCTTTTTGCTTTTTGTGTTTTGCTATTTGCGTTTTGCACCGGGATTCCATATTATGCAGTTATGTACCTTTTAGAAAATACTACACCCAAAACGCAAAAAAGCAACACGCAAAAAGCAAAAACCATGAAGCGAAACAAAAATCACATGGAGTCCATTTAACATACATGTAATAGAGATTCGCTTAAGCGGGTGCTAGGGGGCGTTAGAGGTGTTGCACATTTTATTTACATCTCGTGAACAGACTCAGTCAAACCGAGTCTGCAATTATTATTCTTGGTTGCATTCTTTGCTTCCAAAGGATCTTTTTACAGATTTTATTATTTATAGCTATAGGCATATATTAAAAAAAGCAAACTAGCAAAAGACAAATAGCAAAAACGCAAAAGGCAAAAACATAAATGCAAAAAGCAAAACGCAGAAATGACTATGTATTTTCTGTTGCCTGGACTGAAGACTGCAGACAGTTTATGGACTGGTTCTCTTGTGATAAAGTTTTACACAGTCGATTTTCAGTCTATTGGCTAAACTGCCTGACTTTTAGCTAGCTTTGTTTTCCTTATCTCTTTTGCTTCCTGAAAAAGAAATAAATTAATCAGCATTGATAAATAAGTTTAAATAAGTGTTATTTACTTCCATACAGTTTGAGGAGGAGGAGGAGGAGAAATCCTCATCCTCATCTTACAGGTCTCTTTGATCACGCGTCAACACTCCCATTTATAAAACTACATGACAGAAATAAATTTCGGTGTAAAACTGAAATATACGGCTCTTTTATTTTTTTAACATCAGATCATTGTAACTTTAATAATAAATCTATAAAGTTATACAACATTCTTTTTTGTTTTAAAAGCTATTAATGACATTAAGCTGTATTATTATTATTATTATACCAGATTTATATAGCGCCCTTTTCTTGACCAATTTCACGTTCAAAGGCGCTTTACATAGTTCAATGCAGCCGCACAGGGCGCATAATTCATCCTCTACTAGTACAGACACAGAGCGATCTGACCAGAGGGACAGAGTGAGACAAAAACCCCACGACAGAGAGATCATTATAAAGGTAAGTAACAACTGACTGACACACTTTTCTTAAATGCTAGAGTTATCCATCTGTAAAAACAGAAAGAGGACGGAGGAAGTAAAGCAAAAACTTCCAGAAACCTTTAAGTATGGAACATAACTAGTTTTGACTAAAAAGGAAAATATTATTCAATTTGACAACTTCATACAGAAACAAAGGTATGTACTTTCACTAAACTCAACGTTGTGTGTATACTTTTATATGATCTGTAAAACATTTTCATTTTACAATCAAATGACACATTTGTAATCCATGGCTACAGGTAAATAGATGCTATGCTTTTTGACAGTCACTATACTCAGATACTCTCTTTTTCATACTATTTAACCAGCATGTTCAAAGGAAGAAATAAGGACCTTAACATATTTGCTAGAATATTCTGCAAAATTCTTTGACATATCTAAGGGACAGGAATCAGTTTATAAACTATATATGTAACTACTTTATCTTTTAGAATGTTTCAAGCACCAGAATATACAAGAGCTGTGTCACTGAGACTGTCAGAGGTCCTTGCTGATATTGGAGTGGACGAGAGAATTGTATTGAAGAGAAGGAGAGTATACCTGCTAAGGGAAACAATGTATACAATAACAGGCAAACTACAGGATGTATCGGGTTCATATTACACTTTAGGCAGTCAGTCTGAAGGCTCAACAACACTTGGACTCGATTCAGACAGTGACCAACTTTACAGTCTTAATTTCATAAATTTGATACAAGACTGGGCTGACTGGGAACCTGGTATGATGAATAAGTTAATGATCCAGGATGAGACTGTATCGCCTGGCTATTGTCTGCTACAACCTCTTAGAGATGATGCTCCACTTCCATTCAACGATGTACGTAACGATGATGTCTGGAAAGACAGAACAGGAAGAATACTGGAAAAGAACACACTTATATCTTCAGTAGTAGCTGAAGTTTATGAGGGAGGAGTAAGACATGGTCCGGCATATACAAAAGAAGGAAAACCTGGGTTTAAGGATACTGACACTGTTCATGCCTTACCCTGTAAATCATGGCCTCAGCAAGCTAGACAATGGTTAGACCAGCAAGGTCAGTGGCCTTCAGATGACATGAAGAGATATTGTAGCAACACTGGATGTTTTGTTGTCGGTGTTGGAGGCAAGGGCAGTGAAAACGAAGAGCTTGAATGGAGAATATCAACATCTCTAGCAGAAAGGTGTCTAATGTTCAATCTTAATATTACACAGCTTCGGTGTTACGTCTTGATGAAGATGATATTAAAAAATTTCATAAAGCCTAGTTTCGAAAACACCATTTCAAGTTATATGTGTAAAACAGTTCTGTTTCACTGTATTGCAAATACACATTCTAACATCTGGAGAGAAGAAAACTTACTTGTTTGTCTATCATTGTGTTTATTTGTCCTGAATAACTGTTTATTAAATGAAAACTGTCCTCATTTTATCATACCTGGAAACAACTTGATGAAAGGACATATTTCACATGAATCTAAACCTTACATTATTGAAATACTGCAGTATATCATAAACAGTGAAGGGAAAGCATTACAAGGTATTTTGTGTGATGATCTTGGTGCAAGGCTTCAGCTGAAGTTGAGTAATTTAGTCACATCCATAAAAAGTGACATTATTTCAGGAAAATTAGTAAGAGATACTGCAACATTCATTGATAACACCATATTAATGAACTGTCTGACTTTAATTCGAAACAGCAGTTACGAAGAAGCTATACAAACTTTGTTGAAGTATAGTTTAAAACTAGTCAGTATATCTAAAAACTGCCAAGGACTGGACAAAAAAGCTTGCGGTCTTCTTGCAACACGTTTCTGTACAACACTGGGATTTGTTCTAGCATCTCTCAACATTTGTTGGCATAATGTTATACGTGCCGAATCCCTCACCTGGATTTCACTGGGTCTGAACACAGATGTTTCATCTGGTAAACTGAAACTTGCATCCATGTTGTACTGCATAGGAGATACACAAAGAGCAGAAACTGTGCTCAGAGATATTGAAGGAAGCTATGATCTAAACATTGTTGAGCCTATTTGTAAGTGTCATGATTTCATCGGTCAACGTCTAAGAAAAGGATTTTGTGCAACAGCTGACAATCATAATGAGGAAGCTATACAATACACTACAGCATTCTGTGTCAGATTTCTGCTATGTGAAATTAATTGTGTTCCACATGAACTAAGATATGAAATGTTTAGATCTACAGAAGAAGATCTAGCTTTCAGAGGCCGATATGACGAGTGGATGGACTTGGCTGTGATAGATTCACTTCCTTATCTCTACTTTCTACAATACAAGACCTACAACAATCTTGGGAGACATGACGATAAGCAAAGAGCCCTTTCTAATCTTATGAGAACCATTGACCGAGAACCAAATCTTGGTCACAGGGAAACAGCCCTGAACCTACTGGGACAGTGTATGGAACAAGACGATCGAGCTGTAGATGCATTACACTGCTATTTATTATCTCTAAATCAAAGGGGAAGAAACAATGCTGCCAAGTTACATATTTGTAGACTGCTTTCTTCTATGGCAAATGCCAATTAGTTTAAAATGAACACAGACGTTCTTTGAACATTAAATGGAAAATTTCAACACGTTTCAATACTAATACTGTTCAAATTTAGCTTAGTCATATTTTATTGTAATTATCACACAAGGCATAAAAGTAAATATACCTCAATACATGAATATACAGATACATTACATATACAGCAGAGAGCGAACAGTACATCAACATATAACACTACAGAACATCAATATAAAATTAAATTCAGTAACTTTGCAACAGTGTGAAAATAGGAAATGGTTTAAGCACAAGTTTTACCAGCATTAGAAATCAGTCCGTCCCTTGCTGTCTAATTAATACAATGCATTAGAGGCAATAATTCCAGTGAAAATAACTGAACGATAACATTCTAATTATTTACACAACTAGGTACTTATCGCTCCTCTGAAATTTGCTGAAATTCCAACCAGTGTTCCAGGAGACAAAGTAAGGGTCATAAGTCGGTTGAATATCATTAATGTAGAACATGTCGATGATATGCAAAACTAGGCTTCACATTGATCACTTGTGAGGTTTGGTAAAATCCAGTCCAATGGTATATGGCAACTTCAAGTAGAGTAAACACTACTAAAATATGACAAATCATGAGCCATAACTCCGCTGAAAATCACTGAACCAGAACATGCCCATGATATACATAACTAGGTTTGGCACTGGTAACTGTTGTAAGGTTTGGTTCTTGGCAAATTGCGAAAATTTGAATTATTTTAGTAGAGGGTCAAACAAGGAATTTTTCTGTGAAGTTATTATGAAATTAGGCTAGCAAATTCTGATATGAAGATTTTATACATTAAAGGGAAAAGTGCCTATGCCGTCAAATGGCAATGTTTTTCGACAAATCAAAATAATTCAAACAATCTTGGTAAAGGTTCAACAAAAGAAAATTTCTGTTAAATTATCTTGAAGTCCAGTTAGTGGTTTCTGAGAAGATTTAAAAAGTTTTCCTTTCTATTGCCATGGGAACTAGAGTTCTGCATGGAGTAAAATTCTTTGAACAGCTTTGCTAGAAGACTATTCCAACCAACATCCAGCACAAGTTTCATTAACTTCTGCCAAATGGTATCAGAGGCGATGCTATCTGAAGGAAAGCGTGGACAGATAGACGACTAGTGATCTCAACAGCTCATCCCAAGCACTTTTTTCTCTGCCAAGTCACTAGAAAATAAACATTCAGACCAGATTTTATTTAGTTCCTATAAATTGACCAATTGAATTAGTTTTGATCCCAGATGACTCAAAACTGACATACACTTTTGAAGACAAATATTCTGACCAGGTTCCAAATAGATCAAGTAGAAAATAAAGTGTTAACTATGGTGGCTGATCTCTGCCAGTGTCGTTCTGTTGTTCTGGTGCCCCCGCCATAACGAAAAAACGACGTTTTCCTCTTTTGGCGTTGTCTCGTTTCCGCGTTCTGGTGCCCTCGCCAGAACGACAGAATGACGTTTTCCTCTTTTGGTTTTGTTGCGTTCCCGCGTTCCGACGCCCCCCCCCCCCGCCAAAACGATCTAACAAAGAATGCAACGCGACAGAACGAAAGAACGACACTTATAAACGACGTCCTAAAAACGTCGTCTTGGCCTTCTTTCGTTCTGGCACCCCCGCCACAACGACGGAACGAAACAATGTCAAAATGTGAAAATATCGTGCTGGCCTTCTGGTACGTTCAGGTAAAGCATGAGCAGTGTTGTCATGTTTCGGCAGAGTAACTCGCAGTTACCTCCCTTTAGAGGAGAACGCCACTTGGGTTATTCCTAATCTCATACCGTACCCGTACCGTACATTTATATTCGGCAACTTTCGGTTTTCACGGAGTGTGGCGGAAACACACGACGAAGAAAAATCTATTTTAGACATATTTAAGGGGCTATTGTTGTGGTCTTAGCCGATTTCATCATGTTTATGATATGTATATAATTTAATGTCATTTTGAAAATTGTATCTTAAGGTTCATTATGTTTGCTGCTAATTGGCGACCCAGTTTTTCGTCATGTTTAAACATGTAATTCACAAAGGGAGTGGATATAACCACATGTTTTCTGATATTATTTTTTCCATCAAAGCTAGAATGAATGAATTAAATAAAAAATATTTACTTATGTTTGGAGTAAAACTATGGCTAAGATGTTTTAAGTATATGACCGTATACACATAAATTTAACACTTATATATAATTTGTGCACTTTTTGTCAGAGCCAGGAGGAAACTTTAATCCATCTCTTTTGGGAATGTTCCAAGGTTAAACCAGTCATACAATATATTATAAACGAACTTGAACATTTTTGACCCAAATTGTGAAATAAGTAAGTTGACTGTTTTGTTGGGATCTGGGAGAAAAGATTTCATGTTAGATATTCTTTTTGTAGAAACAAAAAAGTATATATACTTATGTAAACGTAACCAGGTTATGCCTAGTATCGTAGGTTTAAGATATAACCTTAAGTTTTCATGGGAGATATATCAAGCCTCAAACATGACTGATTTAGAGTTTGACAGATGGGCAATTGTAAGACACTTTTTATGTGAACTATATTTGAATGGAATTTTTTCAAACTAAATGGTACTGGATATTTTACAGTGGATATAAAACCAAAATATATATATTTTAAATAGTTACCAAAAAAGCCCCTATCAGCCTTTTACAGTAATGTGAAAATCTGTAGCATTCTTTACTGTTTGCACTGTATACAATATTTATATTTTTTGTTGTATTCTTTTTTTGCGTTTTGCTCTCTTCTACACCATATAAAAGGAGGTATTGAATCTGTATAGTTACATATATATCATATTGAATAATGAGTATATGTAGTTCCTTGTTAAAATGTTAGTTTAGTCATTGAAAAGCCATAGAGCTTGTCTGTAATTATTTATATGTCTTATGAAATAAAACAGTATCCCACTAATGAAAAAAAATATTTACATTGAATATAATAAAAAATAATCCCAGTTTGATAAGCCAATTGAATGTTCAGAGTCTCATGTTTTCTAAGCTCAGAAAATCAGGGTCTGCATAGAAACTAAGTTTTAAAACCACATGTGAAAAAAATCTAAGTTATAAAAGTCAGAATAGAAAATACAATGGTGTTATAAAATGAAAATTATTCTGTCGCACAAAATAACCAAAATTCAAATTTTCTGTATTCCATCCTGAATATTATCTTTGTCTAGCTGGAATCAGGGTAGACTAGTTCTCATTTTTATGCCCCGCCTCCCCCCTTCGAAGAAGGAGGTGTGTATTGTTTTGCAGATGTCGGTCGGTCTGTCTGTCAGTCTTTCGGTATGTAGACCAATCGGATGATAACTCAAGCACGCTTTGGCCTAGGATCATGAAAATTGATAGGGAGGTTGGTCATGACCATCTGCTGGTCATGACCAGCTGATGACTACTGTTGATGTTGAGGTCAGTAGGTCAAAGGTTTAGGTCACAGTGACCCAGAACAGTTAAACGGTTTCCGGATGATAACTCAAGAATGCTAGTGTCTAGGATCATGAAACTTTATAGAGAGGTTGGTCATGACCAGCAAATGACCTCTAATGATTTTGAGGTTAGTAGGTCAAAGGTCAAGGTTACAGTGACCTGGAACAGTTAAACGGTTTCCAGATAATAACTCAAGAACGCTTGGTAATAGGATTATAAAAGTTAAACGGGAGGTTGATCATGACCAGGAGATGACCCATACTGATTTCAGTAGGTCAAAGGTCATGGACACAGTGACCTGGATCAATTAAACAGTTTCTGGACGATAACTTGAAAATGCTTGGGCCTAAGATCAAGAAACTAAAAGGGGAGGTGGATCAAGACCAGCTGATGACCACTATTGATTTTAAGGTCAGTAGGTCAAAGGTCAAGGTCACATTGACTCAGAACACTAGAACGTTTCTTTGCCCAATAACTAGAGAATGCTTTGGTCTAAGATCACATCTGGTACGGAGGTCACTTATGACTGGTAAATGACCCAAATTATTCATTTGATTTCAGTATGTCAAAAGTCCAGTGCACAATGACACAATGATTTCTGTTTCTTGTGAAGTGCATCAAGGGAGGGTGGGGGGGGGGGGGGGCATTTCGTGTTCTACGAGCTCTTGACCATGTGGATTTTTAGCAAAATCAGGGTCCATGTCAATTTTGCCTGAAGTTTGAAACTTTGTGTCCATTACACTCTGATTCTACTCTGAGTCCAGTTCATGTGAAGATAGCTGTATTTTTGTACAGGGTAAACAAATGCCTTAGAGTTTACTTTTTTCCACCTATTCACCACCGAGAAAATGTTCCGAGTCCCTTTTTTCCACTAAACGCCACCAAATTTCCACCATGAAAAAACACTAAGTTCTACTTTCCACCAATTTCCACCTTTTTGCCACCATAAAGAAAATCTATGTCCAAATTTCCACCTAATGCCAACTAAATGCCACCAAAATAATGTGGCTTTTCTTGGCGAATTTACCACTTGCGTGGAAAAAAGAGCGGAATTACAGCAAACGTCAGCTAATGCCACATATTTCCAACAATTGCCACCTTTTTTCCATGAAAATAAGTGGAAAACAGTGGTATTAGGTGGCAAATTTAGGGACGGGTAGAGGGGAAAGTAATGACTGGTAGTTTCTTCTCCCCATCCCAAGGGTCAAGTACTAGCTAGGGGGAAAGAACTGACCGGTCAGTTTCTTCCCCCACCTAACAGGTCAAGTACTGGCTAGGGAGGAAAGGACTGACCGGTCAATTTCCTCCCCCACCTGACAGTTCAAGTACTGGCATGGGGGAAAAGAACTGACTGGTAAATGTCTTCCCACACCTGATAGGTCAAGTAATGCAAGGGGGAAAGAACTCACGAGTCAATTTCTTCTCCCACTTTACAGGTCAGAAAAAATGTCAAGTATATGCTGGGGGGGGGGGGGGGGGTGGAGAACAGACCGGTCAATTTCTTCCCCGCACCTGTGACACATAATAAATAGTAATGGCAATCAAACAGAAGTTAAAAAATTTGATTTGACAAAAAAAAAAAAAAAAAAAAAAAAAAAAAAAGAACAAGAACATTGATTAAAGTTACAAAAAAACAGAAACATATAGGTTAATTCAAAAAAAAAAGCAATATCTATTTCATCTGAAATTGAAATGGAAACTGAATAGACACTTTTATCCCTAATAACAATACCGAAAGAAACCAGTACTTGAAGGGAAAACTTGGGTGAAAGAACTAACTAGTCTGTTTTTCCTCTTATCTTTGACATCTACACAATACTGTTCTTTACTCTGAAGGTCCGTTTTGCGTATCTGCTATTACAAACTACGTGACAAAGAATTAAGTTACATCTGAGTATATTATTTTATAAGTTTCATAAAGTCAAATATTATAACTTGCCCGATTTATTCCTGTGCAAAGTTTATTACTTGTATCACATCGCACACAAATATTATTGCTGCATGATACGAATAAAATGCAAATATAAACCCCATATAAAAGAGGGGCGGCAGTTCAGACCTAGCCAACTACTGACCCATATCCCTTACACGCGTACTTTGCAAAATCATATAGGATATAGTATCCTCGTCGATTACAATACACATTACAAACTTTGGCATTCTGTACCATCTCTAACATTGTTTCCGAGAAAGAACCTGGGTGGCACAACTAATTATGCTTGTAAATGACCTTGTCAAATCAGTGTAAAACAAACAGCAGGTTGACCTGATACTATTAGATTTTCAGCAAAGCATTCGATAAAGTGAGCCATGAGAAAGTCCTGTTTAAAATGCATAACTATGGTATACGTGGTGAAACACTTAAATGGATTAAGAGCTTCCTGGACATCCGACTTCAATCCGTAATCCTAAACGGTATAAGCTCAGAGCCCAATATTACCTGTCTCTCCTGGAGTTCCGCACTCTAACGTGTGTTTATTCGCAGAGACACTGCAATATACATGTCTCTTACTTCTGTCAGACAAATATCCTCCAAAACGACCTAAAAACACCCGAAAAGTGTTAGCTGGACATGGATATGGAATTCAATTCTTCCAAGTGTCAAGTTATCCGCGTCAATAGAAAGAAATATTTTATTCCCTCACAATACCACCTGCATAATACGTTACTAGAATATGTCTGCCTCAAGAGAATACCTTGTCGTGGATATCTCAAACGATCTGTCGTGGGACGCCCATATAAATAGGTCAACCAAAAATGCAAATCAAACACCATGGCATATCAGACCCTCGTCAGACCACAGCTGGAATATAGTTCCGAAGTTTTGTCTCCATACACACAAACCCAAGTAGATCAAAAATAGAAGCGGTCCAAAGACAGGCAACACGTTGGGCTATGTCTGACTTTGGTCGCAACTGCAGTGTCACTGATATGCTATACTGTCTAAAATGGCGCTACTTGATCTCCGGCGCCTTCACAGTCAACCCTCTCTAATGTATAAAATCTCAAATCAACTGGTTGCATTGCCCATGGAAGATTATCTCATCCACTTAACAAGGCAATAACGTCATTATCATTAGCTGTATTACAGGGTAATCTCTGTCACTACTGACTACCTCAAATATTCTTTTTTCCCCAGGAATATAGTCATATGGAATAATCTTCCACCTGACATTCCCTTCCTTCCAACCCTTGAGCAGTTCAATGACGCTCTTTGCAACATTGAACATACTTCGCCATAATCTTGCTCTTCATCCCTGTTTTTAATCACTAACAAATGTTTCTTTCCCTTTTATTTGGCTCGATTTTCTTTTATTTTCTACTAACAGTTGTTTGGGGGTTTGACGCGCATGAAAGTGTCTACGTCCCTGTAAAAGGTTGGTCAGTATCGGAAAATAGTTTATATGAGCGGTGAGAACAGGACCTGACAAAAATATGAAAGGAGTTAATGTGATTTTAGCCCAAATTAGCTCAAAACACAAGTCCAAGGGTACAACAAGATCTTACATAACAATTTTTACTTTTCAAAACAAGCCAAGCCCTTTGCGCTGTGTAGTTTTATAAAATGAAAAATAAGACAGGAATATTAGTTACAATATTAGTAACAAGGTACCAAATATATTTTGTTTTTCTGTCTATTATACATTGTAACTCAATAATGTACTATGAAATATCTAACAAACATACATAAACAATATTTGATTGAAACAAATCACTTAAACACTTGACCCATCTTGTGGTGTAAAAGAGCATATTTATATACGTTACCATTTACTTCCGGTTGCAATTCATGTATAAAGTAAGTGGTTAAAACTAGATTACTTTCTGTAAATACATACTGCATTGTCTTTTATTTTATTCAAGTGCTGCGAAGTCACTCTGTAATTGCACTCAGGAATTGATTCATGAAAATTAAGGAAAATTCATATAGTTATATTTTTATATAGCAGATCACTCATTTGATGATTATCAATTAAGATCCGATTAAGTTTCATATATACATACTTTTTAAAACTTTGTTTTATGCTGAAGGGCTTTTCTAACTGGATACCTGGCCTAGTTGTTACTGACTTACATTAAATCCCACCAGTATTGTAATAATTCTTTAATCTATTATTCTGGATTTCGATTATCAATGTGATGTGTAAAAGATTGTACGAAAATGTTTATTCCCATCCCGACGCGTAAGTATTTCAACTTGTTTTAAGTATATTTAATTGTTCAATTTTCTTCTTCCTAGAATGCCACACTTAACTTCCTTGGAGTACTATTTGTCATTGTTAAAGACAATTAGTCCATACGGACATTTGAAATAGGGATAGGACACCAGCACTTGAGATGCATTGTGTTTAAAAGCCTTTACTTCCAGTTAATGATCAAGAATTTTTCGAAGGAAAAAATGAAATCCAAATAAAGTGGATTGTTCTCGATATATAAGAAATATATACTGAGGCAGTTATTTGAATATTGCTTATACTGAATCTAAAGTATCATTAATGGTCAATAGAGATGATTGTTTTCCCTTGAACGGAAAACGGAACTTTCAAATCACGTATTGGCACTTATGGCATCGGATGTTGTAAAATATCTTAATATTTTATTTCCCGATATAAAGATGCAGAAGAGGTTTTCGGAAGTAAACTAGTTAAATACTCATTAAAAGTCTAATTTTTAATTGTTGCTGACACCACTTGATTATTTATAATAGTATTTATTTTTGTTTAAACTGTTACGCCCCGAAATATATTATATTTTTATAACACCGATCATTTCGTTTTTCCATCATTTGAAACTATCTTAGCAATGTCTGTATCTTGATGGCCAATGGAATACCTAATGGCCAAACATTTGGAATGTGAAATTTTTTCTACAGGCAACAAGTTATCTACATGTACAATGTATATATGAAGAGATTTTACATACTTTGTAATTTTACTCTGACATCATTCTGTAATAACATATTACATCAATAATAAATCACACGTTTTCATTATTTTCGATCATAAGTATACTTCATAATATCATGGCTGAAACCGACTTCTTACCAATCAACCAAGCTTTCAAGGACACCTGTCAAAGTAATTTGTTAAGAATATGGCTTATCAAAAGCGCTGCCTTTCTAATTTAGTAAATCCATTAAACAGTTTTCCAGATTTATTGCATACAAAATATAAATAAGGACTTTCTTGTGTTTGTTAATTAATTAAGAAGTAATAAAGAAAGAAAATAAAAACGAACCATCATGGATAGTTAATAGATATATTTATAAATTTAATATATTCAAGGCATGTACAAAATACAGTTCTGTTCATATCACTTAAAGTGAAAATGTTCATGAAAATGTTTTCCTAAAATGAATTAAAAGCAATCATTAACAAAACAAATAAAATGTTTAAAAACTTTTAATTTGTTTTTTTATTAATATTTTTAACTCATTTCTAAGACATTTTTGTTTTGTTAATGTTTATTTTTATGAACAATTACTGATGATTTACACGGAAATAAAGCAAATATGTAGCAAACAATATTTTTGTAATTTTTGTACCATAAATAAACATAATTACATGTATACTTTTAATTTGTATTTGATTTAAAGGCAGATATTTTTATTGTAAGAACGTGAAACAAAAACAAGAGGGTCATGATGACCCTGGATCGCTCACCTAAGTAATATGAGCTACACGTTTTTAATGTCAAACGGATGCTAAAATATTAAGAAAGTAGGTCAGTAGGTCATATTTATGGTCACTAAAAGTCAGTTTTAAGATCAGCATGCAAAACTGTACATGTCATCCAAATTTCAAGACTGTATCTTAGAAAACAAGAAAGTAGGTCAGTAGGTCACATTCAAGGTCACTGAAAGTCAGGTTGTAAGATCGGCGTGCCAAACTGTACATGCTATCCAAATTTCAAGGTTGTATCTTAAAAAAGAAGAAAGTAGGTCAGTAGGTCAAATTCATGGTCACTGAAGGTCAGTTTTAAGATTGGTGAGCTAAACTGTACATGTCATAAACATTTCAAGGCTGTATCTTAAAAAACAAGAAAGTAGGTCAATAGGTCAAGGTCACAGTCAAGTGATCCCTAATCGCTTGGGGTCATCACGTAATTATAATTAAACAGTCTAGGAAATATGATCTAATAATTTTTGAAGTATCTTTTCCTATATAATTCATATAACAAGTGACCCCCTAGGCGAGGCCTCCTTTCAACCCAGGGGCATAATTTGAACGATCTTGTTAGAGATCCACTAGGCAATGCTACATACCAAATATCAAAGGCCTAGACCTTGAACTTTCAGATGAGAAGATCTTTTTTTCCCTATATTAGTCTATGTTAAACTTGGTACCCCGAGGGCAGGGCCTCTTTTCACCCAAGGGAAATAATTTGAACTATTTGGTAGAGAAACACTAGGAAAGGCAACATACCAAATATCAAGAAAAAGTCTTTGCCTTGCAGTTTCAGACAAGAAGATTTTTAAAGTTTCTTTCCTGTATAAGTCTATGTAAAACTTGAGACTCCCGAGGCAGGGCCTCTTTTCACCCCAGGGGCATAATTTGAACAATTGTGGTAGAGGACCACAAGGCAATACAAAAAAAAAAACATGTGCTAGTACATGTATAAAGAAATCTGGCACTTTTTTTATAATAAGCAGTGTTATGCTAAATTACAATATATGGTTTCATAATTGTACTGCTCATGTATTTAATGAGGTCTCAAGATTTCATTGTTTGTATGAACTGAAGAAGATTTGTCTGTTTGTTTGTTTTGGGTTTAACGCCGTTTTTCAACAGTATTTCAGTCTTGTAACGGCGGGCAGTTAACCTAACCAGTGTTCCTTGATTCTGTACCAGTACAAACCTGTTCTCCGCAAGTAACTGCCAACTTCCCCACATGAAGCAGAGGTGGAGGACTAATGATTTCAGACACAATGTCGTGTATGAAATAGTCACGGAGAACATACTACCCGCCCGAGGATCGAACTCACGATCCCGCGATCCGTAGACCAACGCTCTTACCTACTGCGCTAAGCGAACTGAAGAAGAACTGTATTTGTATAGTGTAACCTCAAAGTTGACCAGGGTTAGATGATATACAATTGTTCATATGTGAGTGTAAATTTGTTACTTCTGTCAATTTCATTTATGATAGAGAAAGACAGTTTCAGTGCAATATTGTAACTTTCAGTGTTTAGGTTTCACCTCGTTCTTCCTTATAAGTATTGTTGCCATATGTTGCATATTTCCCTTTAAATGTAATAAACATGAAGTGAAATCTTAGGCCAATAAAATTTCTTTGTTTCTGGTAACATTAGGCTGGGTAGGTCAGAAATTTTAAGTTTTGGATGTAGTTGACTAAGTGAGACTTTTCTGAAATTATTTATGTGTCAAGAAGTGAATACAAATAAGGGGGAGGTGGTGTGCCTTCAAAGCATTAGTAAGTTGATTTTTCTAACCTCACTGACCAAGTTTAAAGCATAAAAAGTGCAGTTTTGCAACTTGTTGTTAAAAAGTTGAAAAGAATTTCTCCAAGGCCATAAAAACATCTAAGATTAGGTAAAAAATTTAGGGTAGGTTGGGAAACCTGAAATTTTTTTTTTTTACGCATTATGTATGTATATGTGTATCTCTGCCACAAACTTGTTGTTTCAGTCAGGTTTTCAACAGTTACGACAGAAAGACATACTGTCTCAAAAATGTAATAAGAAAAATCCTGAAATTAGGGTATCTATACACATGTCTTTGTCCTAATGTTTTGGCTGTGTGTGTGTGTGTGTGTGTGTGTGTGTGGTGCACGCGTCTGCGTGCTGTGGGTTTCGTTTTGAGGAGGCTGCGTTTTTGGTGCGTGGCATTCCCTGTTTGATATTTGTCTTTGTTTTTGATTCATTTATTGTCAATATTTTGTAGTTTATTAGCAAGAGACATTCCTTTCAACAAGTGGTGAAGATTGCAGCCCTGACTTAGTATTAAATTTGATAGTATTAGCCGTTTTATTCGGTGAGCCAAATCGCATACCCTGTCATTTCAGATTTTGGTACAATATAATGTTACTTTTTGAAAAGAATTTTGTTTCAAAATATACTCAAGCCATTTTTTTTCAAAATATGTTGAACCCATTTCAGAAATATTTTTGAATTAATTTTGTAAGAATGTTATAGTACATTTCATTGTAGGTACAAAAAGCATTTACTGGATTCCTTTAAATCAATGTATCTATGTAGTGTATTCAATTTTGGCACATATACCAATTTATTTTGAATTCAAACTGAAAAATCCAGGAGTAGTTCTAAAAATAAAGATGATACAAGTTTAAATCTGTTAAAAAAAGACAGTTGATGGAGGATAGAAAGTTAGTCAGTTACATTACAATTATTACTGTACTTGTGTATGAAAGGCAACATTTATGTTCTGTCTCTTAACCTTATATTATTAATTCTTAGTTATGGTATTAAACTCTTTCGGGAGTTTTTTTTTTCTCATAAAAATCAAATATATAAGCGATTTAAGAGGCAGTTTTTCAGTCACATATATTTCATTCCCATGAATAAGTTTACCTCAATTATTTCATTCCAATCCACAAAACTCTAAGTCCACTAAGTTTTGAAAGTTTATTTGGTTGCGGCCATAAAAGTAGTAGTCTTTTAATTTGTGACTAGCCACTATATAGGAAATGTATATTAAGATCCCATAATTAGCAACTAAATATACAATATTAGGTTCAAGAATTTTGGTATCTTGTTGACTGAAAGATATTGGGTACATTTTTAGGACAGAAAAAAGCCATTTAAAACAAAATTAGTTATAAAACGTGCTGAGAATCATTCATGAATATAATTATATTCTACATAGAAAGGATCTGATTTTACATCTTCTCCTTCTACTTTATGTCATTATTGATATTTTGTACTTTATATAAGATTTTTTTATTAGATATAACTTTTTCAACTTGACTGTGTTAGTAGCACGAGTTAAGTGTGCCATTAATTAAATTGTTTATGTAACTACATGTGTGATTATGTACGATATCTTTCTATATTACATAATTGATTATAAAGGCGAGAGGTGCAGGTTTATGGTTGAATTTTATTTTTGTGCTTCCAATCCCCCCATGAGTGGTGGGAGGTTCGTGAAGCGCCTAGCTCAAGAGATATTTGATATAGAATGATGAAACCTTGCTCGAGTCTTTACCATGATATGAACTTGCGCACCTCCTAGTTAAAAATGCACATTTTCACCTTATGACACACCTAGCTCAAAAAGTATATGATTTAAATGAATGAAAACTTGCACGAGTCTTTATCATGATATAAACATGCACACATCTTATTTTTTGGCTGGTCTAACCCCCAATTTTTAGCTCGACTATTCATAGAATAGTAGAGCTATTGGAACTGCCCATGCGTTGGCGTCCGCGTCCCGATTTGGTTAAGGTTTTGTATGTAAGCTGGTATCTCAGTAACCACTTGTGGGAATGGATTGAAACTTCACACACATATTAACTGTTTCGACTTACAAATGTTTGGTTAAAGGCCTAGATTCACTACTATATAAGTGTCCCCCACCCCAAATTTTATATACCACAGCGATTATGTAACAGTAACTGATTAGAGGGCAATTAGCACAGCAGGAACCCCTACTAGACCATGAAGATGTGTGCAGTGGAGTTGAAAGAAATTAATTTTTCTACAGTGAATGTGGAATGATAATAATAATTATTATTATTTTGATATTATATAGATGATAATGACTATTACTTTAATGTTATAATAATGATAATAAAAATAAAAATAATCATTATTATTATTATTATTATTATTGTATTACATATAGGATGATAAAAGATACAGAACTAACACTGAATATAATAATGATAATAAAACACAAGTATAGTGAAAACTTCGTGAGCTCTTTGTGCTGACAAACAATATTTTTCAAACTGGAAATTGATTTTCTTGTATTCATGTAATCAACATTATTTGAATATAAAATTATTGCGTTCCATCTATACTCAATTTTCATTTTCAGTATGTTGCCAAAAGGGATTTTTTTAAATACTTTGCTTTGTAACTTTGAAATGCACATTCTGTTTTCAATTTTAGACAAATGTTATTTACAGTATTCTGCAAGCTTTAGATGAGTGAAAATCACATTTTTCTGAAATATCCCAATTCTCCAGACAGAATTTGAAAAAAAACAAAAAAACTTGCAGTCTTCTTTAAGTAAGTTTCTCATTATTTCATTATTGTGAAAATAAGTTTCTGATTGTTTTATTATTGTGTTTGATCAACACATATTTTTCTTTACATAGAAATGCAAAAAAAATCTAGTATAACTTTAAAAGTTATCAATTATTCATTAATTTAAAATAAATTACATTGATTCCCCTTCTCACTACCGGTAATTGATACACTTGTTGTAAGGTAGACTGACTCTTGTTTATTGGAACTATACTGTGATGGTCATTAGCCCCCATCTGTGCTGGTGAAGACAGAAATCCCTTGGCCCACTGCCAAAATCTAGGCCTTTAAGGCTTTGTATGTAAGCTGGTTTCTCAGTACTAACTAACGGGAATGGATTGAAACTTCACATACTTGTTCACTGTCATGATCTGACATGCACTGTGAAGGTCCCATAACACTACTTTGCATTTTTACAAAAATATGACCCTTTTTCGACTTAGCAGTTTTTGCTAAAGTTTTTGTATGTAAGCTGGTATCTCAGTATCCACTAATGGGAAAAGATTGAAACTTCACACACTTGTTCACTGTCATGATATGACATGCAGTACAGAGGTTCAACAACTCTACTTTGAATTGTACAAAATTAAGCCCCTATTTCACCTTTCGTATTCAATCAATTGACAAGGCTGTTGAATAGTCAAGCGTTGCTGTCCTCCGACAGCTCTTGTTAAAGTTATGGCCCCTGAAATAGTCAGAAATGTACATTTTCACATAATTATGTGCCTAGCTAAAACACACTTGATGTGAATTCATGAAATCTTGCTTGAGTCTTTATCATGATGTGACCTTGCACACTCAGCATTCTTCTTGAGAATCTGAGTGCTTATTACAGAGTGATGGCGCTTGAAATAGACAAAATAAATGATTTTTTGTTTGTGATGCTCATAGCTCAAAAAGTCTATGGCCTAGAATAATGAATCCTTTTCATAAAATGTTTGTTGAGGCTATACCCACTTAAGACTGCGAACATTTGAATTATTGCCCCTTATTTGTGACAAATGTACCAGTGGGGGGCACACCCTGTGTCCTACAGACACATTCTAGTTTGAATTTTTATTAATATGTGTTATATGAAGATAGCTTGTATGAAATTACTGATATGTTTTAATATCATTATTACAATTTCACAGTGCTATATAAACTCTAAGTAGGAATACCAATATGAATTTTACGAAGTATTAAACATATTAAAATGTTTACTGTGTAACAACCAATATTACTTTTAAATACAGTGAGAAATGGACAAATTATCACTATTTTGTGAAGAGTACATTAGTCCACTGGAATATCATATTTAGGTATAGTTTCCATGCCAGCACAATCAAAAATGCTAACTTTTTGAGTTTTTGTCAAGTGATTTTCTTATTTGGAAAACAAAAATATTTGATTATCAAGTTTAGATAAGTCAGTCAATGGCAACCATTCTGTTTGAATTATTTCACGTACACAATTTTAGGATGTCTACAAACAAGAAGAAAATTATATTCAGCTTGATTTCAATGTGATGTTTAAAGAAATTAAACTTCCAGAGATGCTCATTTTTGGTAAAGTTTATAATTTGTTTTGACACATAAAATTTCAATTATTTAAGATTTATGAAACAAGTTTGCATAAGCTAAATAACTGACAAGAACTAGTATATATATATAAATATATAATTTATTGGTAAAGTGCATTTTGATTTAGACATGCAAACTTATTTATCTCTTGTTAGTTGTATTGTATTTATATTTTATAAATTGGTTAATCCAAATCACCTACTCCAAAAACAGTACACTGAATAATCATTTTGCAATATTTCTGGTAATTTTTTTATTTGTCTTGTTATTGCCTCACCTGAACAAATACTGTACATGTACAATTTTAAGTGTTATTGGAAAAATCTGTTAAAGAATATGTGCTTTGGGTCATATCTAGCATTACTAACAAATCAAATTTGTAACAAAACTAGTGGAACCTGCAAACAAAATTTTACATGTACTTTGAATTTTATTTAATCAATATAGAACCATGTTTTCTGAATAAATATGGATGCTAAAAATGCTAATAGTGACTGGTTATTTTACTGAAGATTAACCACAATGAAATCTCCAACACACTGCAGCAATTTATCAATGTCTTATTCGGCTGTGATGGCCAATCTATCCTGAGAATATAACAGGCGATGAATTGTGCTCTACTCATGAAAGCCGTTCCCAAGAACGATGGATAGGTAAACTACCCCGTATTTGACTAAAATACTGTTTAACACAGACTTTAAACACAAAAAAACAAGTTTGTGTCTATCAGGTAGACTAGCTAAATGTATATTAGCTTTATAATGCAGTCCTGTATGTATTCTTAATGCAGAATCTGAATTAACTGCATTATTAAAAATCAAAGTCATGTAATTGTCCTTGCATGGACACTTTCAGTACAGCATTCAGTACTTCCATGTTGAGTGATACACGGTGTGTTGTCTTCACTTGAATCACTGTGTTGAAACCTCTTTCACAATCTGAAAATACAAAAAAGTACAATGTATGTGTTACTTTTCCAGAGCAAGGATAACTAAGGCTGGATTTATATTGTAAACGTTTCTACGATTTTACATTTATCTTCTGTTCTTCAAAATTATTTCCAACAATATTTCTGTTAAATATTAGCGGGTGCTTGAAAACATCATTGCAGGTTTTTACACACAGAAGAAGGTTCTGCATTTCAAGTTTAACTATTATTTTACTGCAAGCAGCAAGTTTCAGAAACAACATGTATACATGCCGGCTGTGGATGTTGGTAGAACCAGTTCCACTGTACCTGGTTTGCTCAGGTTTGGGTGAGACTCGATCAGATTACCGGCAATTTACTCCATGGTGCTCACAGTGTTCATAATGGCTATTTCTGATGTGGTACGGGTGGCTATCACCTGTGTTCATTCAACAACTGTCCGGTCTTTGTCAAGGGATAAATGTAATGTAATAGCCTTAAATAAAACAAAAGTTTCTATGGCTTGACAAAATTCATCAAAACTTTTTTTTTATTGTTTATAAGTTTTTTTTCTCCTACAATACTTTGGACCATACATGATGCTGTTATTTTATTGAGAAGATAAATAAATCAGCTGTTTATCTTACAAAGAAATATTGACTTCCTTGAAATACAGCAGAAGAGAGAGAATTCATTCATCTCTTCTACTATGATTCTTTACGCAAGTAAGTAGGCTGTTGCTTACAGACTTTGGAGTCTTTCGAACTTTTCTTTCCTAATAAAGATGGTTAGGTCACCTTCCTTGAATAATGTTGAAAGCGGACGTAGAGCTCTTAAAAGAAAGAAATCATTCATACCTTGATCTCATCATTGTTGTATGTTGCATCTTCACAATGGATATCTCTTGCTGTCAGGATATCAAACTTCTAAATGATATGCATGTACAGAAACCGACTCTCTAAGTTGTCAATGATTTTCCCTAAAAAAGGACGATATATCTAAAATTATTTAGAATTTTCAGTCAATTTTCAATCAACCTTAGTTTCAGTCTAAATAGAGCTGTACACCTTTTAAAATAACTGAGGCACCATGCAGGATATTTAAGCGCTGTGGGAAGCTGTGTTTCTTGTTGTAAGCATCGCGACAGTGCGGCGCCTTATGCAGCTGGGCAAGAACCTGCAGATTGTAGAAAAAATTAAAAAGTGTTGTTGCTGCAATACAAACATTTGCATTAGCTCACCCGAGTCTAGAGCAGTAATGCAAAGAAAGTTCAGAATAAAAGACCGATATGCATTTTCTTTATGATGGACTATTTTATACAAACATATACCTCCATTTGTAGAAGTACTCGACAAAGCAAACTTAGCCTTCTACAAACGTATAACTTATTTTCAGGTGGTAGTACTCTACAGTGATTACCTTGGTTAAAGCAAACATGGCATTCTACAAACGTATAACTTACTTTTAGGTGGTAGTACGCTACAGCGATTACCTTGGCTAAAGCAAACATGGCCTTCTACAAACCTAAAACTTACTTTGAGGTGGTAGTACGCTACACCGGTTACCTTGCACAAAGCAAACGTGGCCTTCTACAAACTTATAACTTACTTTGAGGTGGTAGTACCCTACAGCGGTTACCTTGGTTAAAGCAAACTTAGCCTTCTACAAACGTATAACTTACTTTGAGGTGGTAGTCCGCCACAACGATTACCTTGGTTAAAGCAAACATGACCTTCTACAAACCTACAACTTACTTTGAGGTGGTAGTACGCTACAGTGATTACCTTGGTTAAAGCAAACATGGCCTTCTACAAACGTATAACTTACTTTTAGGTGGTAGTACGCTACAGCGATTACCTTGGTTAAAGCAAACATGGCGTTCTACAAACCTACAACTTACTTTGAGGTGGTAGTAACCTACAGCGGTTACCTTGGTTAAAGCAAACTTGGCCTTCTGCAAACTTATAACTTACTTTCAGGTGGTAGTACGCTACAGCGGTTACCTTGGTTAAAGCAAACATGGCCTTCTGCAAACTTATAACTTACTTTCAGGTGGTAGTACGCTACAGCGGTTACCTTGGTTAAAGCAAACATGGCATTCTACAAACCTACAACTTACTTTGCGTTGGTAGTACGCTACAGTGGTTACCTTGCACAAAGCAAACGTGGCCTTCTACAAACTTATAACTTACTTTCAGATGGTAGTACGCTACAGCGGTTACCTTGGTTAAAGCAAACATGGCCTTCTACAAACGTATAACTTACTTTGAGGTGGTAGTACCCTACAGCGATTACCTTGGTTAAAGCAATCTTGGCCTTCTGCAAACGTATAACTTACTTTTAGGTGGTAGTACGCTACAGCGATTACCTTGGTTAAAGCAAACATGGCCTTCTACAAACCTACAACTTACTTTGAGGTGGTAGTACCCTACAGTGAGTACCTTGGTTAAAGCAAACATGGCCTTCTACAAACGTATAACTTACTTTGAGGTGGTAGTACCCTACAGCGATTACCTTGGTTAAAGCAATCTTGGCCTTCTGCAAACGTATAACTTACTTTTAGGTGGTAGTACGCTACAGCGATTACCTTGGTTAAAGCAAACATGGCCTTCTACAAACCTACAACTTACTTTGAGGTGGTAGTACCCTACAGTGAGTACCTTGGTTAAAGCAAACATGACCTTCTACAAACGTATAACTTACTTTTAGGTGGTCGTACGCTACAGCGATTACCTTGGTTAAAGCAAACATGGCCTTCTACAAACCTACAACTTACTTTGAGGTGGTAGTACCCTACAGCGGTTACCTTGGTTAAAGCAAACTTGGCCTTCTACAAACGTATATATTACTTTTAGGTGGTAGTACGCTACAGCGATTACCTTGGTTAAAGCAAACCTGGCCTTCTACAAACCTACAACTTACTTTGAGGTGGTAGTACCCTAGAGTGATTACCTTGGTTAAAGCAAACATGGCCTTCTATAAACGTATAACTTACTTTTAGGTGGTAGTACGCTACAGCGGTTACCTTGGTTAAAGCAAACTTGGCCTTCTGCAAACCTACAACTTACTTTGAGGTGGTAGTACCCTACAGCGGTTACCTTGGTTAAAGCAAACTTGGCCTTCTACAACGCATAACTTATTTTCAGGTGGTAGTGCTCTACAGTGATTACCTTGGTTAAAGCAAACATGGCCTTCTATAAACGTATAACTTACTTTTAGGTGGTAGTACGCTACAGCGGTTACCTTGGTTAAAGCAAACTTGGCCTTCTGCAAACCTACAACTTACTTTGAGGTGGTAGTACCCTACAGCGGTTACCTTGGTTAAAGCAAACTTGGCCTTCTACAACGCATAACTTATTTTCAGGTGGTAGTGCTCTACAGCGATTACCTTGGTTAAAGCAAACTTGGCCTTCTACAAACCTACAACCAACTTACTTTGAGGTGGTAGTACCCTACAGCGGTTACCTTGGTTAAAGCAAACTTGGCCTTCTACAACGCATAACTTATTTTCAGGTGGTAGTGCTCTACAGCGATTACCTTGGTTAAAGCAAACTTGGCCTTCTACAAACCTACAACCAACTTACTTTGAGGTGGTAGTACCCTACAGCGGTTACCTTGGTTAAAGCAAACTTGGCCTTCTACAACGCATAACTTATTTTCAGGTGGTAGTGCTCTACAGCGATTACCTTGGTTAAAGCAAACTTGGCCTTCTACAAACCTACAACCAACTTACTTTGAGGTGGTAGTACCCTACAGCGGTTACCTTGGTTAAAGCAAACTTGGCCTTCTACAACGCATAACTTATTTTCAGGTGGTAGTGCTCTACAGCGATTACCTTGGTTAAAGCAAACTTGGCCTTCTACAAACCTACAACCAACTTACTTTGAGGTGGTAGTACCCTACAGCGGTTACCTTGGTTAAAGCAAACTTGGCCTTCTACAACGCATAACTGATTTTCAGGTGGTAGTGCTCTACAGCGATTACCTTGGTTAAAGCAAACTTGGCCTTCTACAAACCTACAACCAACTTACTTTGAGGTGGTAGTACCCTACAGCGGTTACCTTGGTTAAAGCAAACTTGGCCTTCTACAACGCATAACTGACTTTGAGGTGGTAATACCCTACAGCGGTTACCTTGGTTGAAGCAGGAAGGTCTAATACGGGGAGTAGAAACTCCGTTTAAATCAATACATTTATCTGTATTATGCTGTCGTCCATACCTGTAAATATCGACCAGTCGTTAGCGATCGATATTTTGTTTTCGCCACTATCGATTAGCGTGTAATTAGCATATTACCTCATGTTAATCATGGAGCTATAACACTTATTGTTCAAAGGGTTTACCAGTCACATGTTAAGTGGCGATAATTAGATGATCAGAGATTGATCTAAAGGGATTCTGAAGCAAAAACAGCATGCGACTGCATGTGGCGATATGCTTAATTATTATGAATTAACTCGAGCTCACTTCCCTGAAGAAATATTTTACCACGTAATTTCAAACCTTTATCAAAAGGCCGATTTTTGTTGGATTTGAATAAAAAAAAAGGAAAATAACAGAAAGCTGACACTTTTCTTAATCTTGTAGAGCCATAATTATAATTGTTGTTTATAATGTCAGATCTCTACATACAGAAACAAACATTCTTCTTGAACGTAGGAAAATGATTCAAACGAAATTGTTGTTTAAACTCCAAAAATTAGTTTAATAAATTTAATCTTAAAACTGATGTGTGAAAAATACAATGTATTTAAATTAAAATAACATTTTTGTTTTTAAAACGCCGACAACGAAGTTACATTTAGTATTCCGAACTTTTAGATAAAACTGCAGAAAATCATATAGGTTTAACACGCATTTAAATGGTGAAGAACAGAGCAATATCATAAACAAATATTTTCAGGCAACAGTTTACAGTTTTGACTTGCTATTTTCATTAAAATATGTCCTAATTTTTTTGTTCTAAATACTCTGAATCAACAAGGCAAATATCAAGTAAAAAACGACATCTTTCTCTCTGGGTAAGACAAGTCTAGATTTAGCCATTTTCACAGGGCGAAAAGTAACATTTATGTAGATATTTTCCATTTAAAAACAGATGCAGGCAATAATTTCATGGCAGAACTTTTGTTTTCAACAAAAAATTCAACAAAGGCTTTCCCAGATTTTCACTGGAAGGATGAGTTAAACTGTAAGGCGTAAGTGTTTGAGTAATAGCAGAATAACCTACGGCATACGCTTCGATTGGACGACAGCATAAGATAAGATAAATGCCGGTTTCCAGTCCCCGTATCAGTTGTTCCAGGTTGAAGCAAACTTGGCCCTCTGCAAACCTACAACTTACTTTGAGGTGGTAGTACCCTACAGCGGTTACCTTGGTTAAAGCAAACTTGGCCTTCTACAACGCATAACTTATTTTCTGGTGGTAGTACTCTACAGTGATTACCTTGGTTAAAGCAAACCTGGCCTTCTACAAACGTATAACTTACTTTTAGGTGGAGTACGGTACAGCGATTACCTTGGTTAAAGCAAACATGGCCTTCTACAAACCTACAACTTACTTTGAGGTGGTAGTAACCTACAGCGGTTACCTTGGTTAAAGAAAACTTGGCCTTCTACAAACGTATATATTACTTTCAGGTGGTAGTACGCTACAGCGATTACCTTGGTTAAAGCAAACATGGCCTTCTACAAACCTACAACATACCTTGAGGTGGTAGTACCCTACAGCGGTTACTTTGGTTAAAGCAAACTTGGCCCTCTACAAACGTATAACCTACTTTCAGGTGGTAGTACCCTACAGCGATTACCTTGGTTGAAGCAAACTTGACCATTTACAAACCTAAACCTTACTTTGAGGTGGTAGTATGCTATAGCGATTTCCTTGCACAAAGCAAACATGGTCTTCTTTAAACAGATAACTTACTTTGAGGTGCTAAAACATTTGTCTTTATAACTTATTACATGTTTTTCCTAACAAACGATCAGAACGTATTTTGCAACCTTTTTACTAACTAATCCCTTAAAGGGAGGTAATTTAACTTGAGAACTGAAGATTGCCGTATCCCAAAAGACAAGTTGTTTCTGCAGCTCTGAAACGTGATATTTTTCTACTAACTTGTATTTTGCTAAATGTTCAGGTATCCAGTTTACATTTATATAAAACATGTTATGTTGAACCCGAGGATACCGTCACTATCATTATTATTATTATTATTATCATTATTATTATTATTATTATTATTATTAGTAGTAGTAGTAGTAGTAGTAGTAGTAGTAGCGGTAGTATCAGTAGCAGCGGAAGTAGCCGCAGCAGTAGTAGTAGTAGTATTGTTATTAATGCTACTATAATATTCATTTTGCGAGGTGACTTAACAGTGAACATTCTGTATTTTGTCAGTATCTTAAAATAAAACTCTTTAAGGTAAAGCTTCTGATTCTTAAAAGATTTGAGTTTCATCATCATTTCTGTTGTATACTTATAAAACGGTGTCAGAGTTCACACTAACTTTAAAGTATTTATTTAGTTCCAACAGACAAGAAACCTTCCAAAAAGACAGACTTCTCAAACGGCAACCCTGTAGCAGAGTATTATGGACATACAGGCAACCCACATATACACAGAATTACATTTACAAAGCAAATAATAATAATAGTAATAAAACAATAACAATCCAGGATATAACGAGCAATGGTTGGAAACCAGTTGGGAACAGCTTTGGACCCTTATCTATCTAATTATAAACCCTACTCAATTATAAATATTGACTTGCTTCTTATCTACGAAATGGAAAATTCTTATTCTTTACAGTCTGTCCAGTCAATATAAAAATGTAATGATAATTGTATGATTTTGTCTGCGTCTTCTAAAATCATAAAATATTTATCAGTTTCCAAGTCGTCGCGTTTTCGTATTATGCAAAATATCTAGTACAATATTATATCCTATTTGCTATGACACTCAATATTCTTTCACAGTTAAAGCTGCCCAGTCATACTTGTGCAACATTTTATGGCATTTTTCAGTTTCCGTGTATTCTATTAAAGGTTTATATAGGAAACAAGTATATATATTACATAGCACAGAGTTACATGTCTCAAATTTAAAATTTTGTAATTACCCCTCCCCCACCTCTCTTTGCTACGGAAGTATTGAGGAATCTGAGAATTTATTTTGATCTCAAAAGAGGTTAGAACTATATTTATAGTTTTTCATTTACATTTGGTAAAAACTGGGATGTTTCAAAAACCTGAATCGAAATGCAAGTTTCGAATTCATTTATTCCAATGTACCAATATAGACAAAGAGAGCTAACACCTTTCTTTACATACTTGCATTTGTAATAGATTTCGGCTAAACACACTATGTAAATCTGTAACAAGCATAATTCAGTGGTTGATATATTCGTATAATTTCTTAGGCAAACAACGTCAAATTTCTTTATCTTGGTTGAACTATCAGAATGAGAGAGTCAAATTGTAAAAGTTCTTCAGTGAAAATATAACATGTATTAAGCACTCAAAGCCCATATAAGTGCAAATAATTGCTAATCCATTACTTTACCAAAACCTGTGGTTATTTTCAAAATGTTCCCTTAAAAACGCAGGATCCCTCTTGACTCTCTGCACCCGGCACGGGAACTCTCTTCGACAAAATTTTCTATCGGCACCGGTGCCCACTCAACTTCAATGTTAGAATTTTAAGATTGTATTCTTATTTAAAGCAACATCTGTTTCAAAGGGAAATAAATTATGGTGTTTTTACTTCCCTGAATATGCTTTTAAATTGAAAATACATCAGCAATTTATTTAAATTTTATTATCAAATTTACCTATATCTCAGTGATACTCATGTAACTTTTAAACGCGAATTTGTATAATTTGATTTGATACAAAGAGAGCCATTCATGCATAGCTAGTCTGAAAAGGGAGCGTCCAGCGACATATCTGTACCATAACAAATCCCTGTCCACCCGGGTACACAAGTCTGTACGGAAAACTCGATATTTTTCCATACACTGACGCCTGACTTTCATATCGGATGCGTGACGCAATTGAATGTGTGTAATGGCAGTAATTTTTAGTTCAGCTGAGCACAAAGTGCTCAAGGTGAGGTATTGTGGCCGGTCATTGTCTGGCGTCCGTCGGCGTGCGTCGTCCGTCGTCAGTCGTCCGTCGTCCATCAACATTTGCCTTGTGAATATTCTAGAGGCCACAGTTGTGATCCAACCTTTATGAAACTTGGTCAGAATGTTTGTCTTGATGATCTCTAGGTCAAGTTTGAAACTTGGTCATGTGGGATCCAAAACTAGGTCACTAGGTCAAAACATAGGAAAAGCTTGTGAACACTCTAGTGGCCACAGTTGTTATCCAATCTTTATGAAACTTGATCAGAATGTTTATTTTGATGATCTCTAGGTAAAGTTTGATTCTGGGTCATGTGGACTTAAAAACTAAGCCACACGGTCAAATCAAAGGAAAAGATTGTGAACACTCTAGTGGCCACAGTTGTTACCCAATCTTTATGAAACTTGATCAGAATATTTATGTTGATGTAAAGTTTAAGTCTGGGCATGTGGGATAAAAAAGTAGGCGACACGGTCAAATCAAAGGAAAAGCTTGTGAACACTCTAGAGGCCACAGTTTTGACTCAATCTTCATGAAACTTGGTCAGAATGTTTGTCTTGGTGATCTCTAGGTCAAGTTTGAACCTGGTTCATATGGGCTCAAGACCTAGGTCAGTAGGCCAGATCATGGGAAAACCTTGTGAACACTCTAGAGGTCACAGTTTTGACCAAATCTTTATGAAACTTGGTCAGAATGTTTGTTCTTTTACAGATTTTATTGATGATTTCTGGGTCAAGTTTGAATCTGGGTTATGTAGGGTCAATAACTAGGTCACTAGGTCAAATCAAAGGAAAAGCTTGTGAACACTCTAGAGGCCACATTTGTGACCCAATCTTATGGAGCTTGGTAAGAATATTTGTCTTGATGATCTCTTGGTCAAGGTAGAATCTGGGTCATGTGGGGTCAAAAGCTAGGTCACCCGGTCAAATCAAATGAAAAGCTTGTGAACACTCTAGAGGCCACTGTTGTGACTCAGTCTTCATTAAACTTGGTCAGAATATTTGTCTTCTTGATTGCTAGGTCAAATTTGAAACTGGATCAAGTAGGCAAGATAATAGGAAAAGCTTGTGAACACTCTAGAGGCCACAGTTTGATGATCTTTAATACAAGTTTTAATCTGGGTCATGTGGGGGTCAAAAACTAGGTCACCGGGCAAAATTAGAGAATAAGCTTGTTTACACTTTACTTTACCTTCATAAAACTTGGTCAGAATATTTGTTGTCATAAATTCTAGGATGATTTCAAATCTGGGTCACGTGGGTCAAAAACTAGGTCACTAGGTCAAATCAAAGGAAAAGCTTGTATACACCCTAAGAGGCCACTCTTTTGCTCCAATCTTCCCATAACTTTTTTCCACTTTAACTTTTTTCAAAATGTTCAAATCTGGGTCATGTGGGGTAAAAAACTAGGTCACTAGGTCAAATAAAAGAAAATGCTCACACTCAAGCGACCACGTTTCTTTGTTCCAGTCTTAATGAAAATTGGTCAGAATATTTGTCTCCATGAAGTCACTAGGAAAAACATGTTTACACCGTTATGGTGTGTTACTCAGGTGAGCGATCTAGGGCCATCTTGGCCCTCTTGTTTTATTTAGTTCAATATTGTTAATCTTATCCAGACTTAACAAATTTATAGTAGTTACAGTACATTGTATTCGTATGTAATTAAAAGGTTATCATCTCTGCATCGGTAAATATTCACTCGTTCTTTAGCGGAAATATATTGCACTCTAAGTCCTACCATCTATTTCCACTGCAAAACTCGTACATAGCTGATAACCTATAACTATTGTGGTGCTTTTAAAAATGAATACCATCTCATAACTCTAATACTGAAGTGAGATTGAAAGGGTACCGGTGCCGATAGAAAATTAATTGTGTCCGAGAGGTTTCCCGTGCCGTGTGCAAAGAGTCAAGAGGGATCGTGTGAGGCAAAATTGAGCCGACTGAGAGAGATCCCATGCATTAACGAAATCGAAAGTAGAGAGTTTTTCATTTTCAAATATAATCTTTTAAGTGTAATATTTGTTCATAGACGTGGATTTGAGCCTTAGTCGGGGCGTTAAATTCTTCATGTGAGGAGGCCATCCAGCTGGCTCACGGAAGGTCGTTAGATCTACCCAGCTGCCTGCCCGTAATGAAATAATGCAATTGGGGGAGGGCACCTGGGGTCTTCTTCCACCATCAAAACTGGAAAAGAGCCAAATAATTTATAAATGAGTCGTTGCGACGTTAAACTCAACAAAACAAACCAAACTGTCCATTTTAGATAATTACCAAAGGTTTTTACTGTATATCGATAATGTAAAGACAAGCCATTACTGTAATACATTGTTAGAGCATGTAAATCCATCGCTTTTGTTACATCAAAGACGTGTCTAGACACTAGCATTCTTAATTTGTTTTCAATCCCTTAAAGGAGTTTCTTTGATTTTTCTTGTAAGAAACCTTGATGTACGGTTAAATCAGGATGTAAAAAAACTTGCAAAGCTAATTTGATGCGAGACTTGATGAACCTAGTATTGATTTTCTTGTCCGTAGTCGCAACTAAATTTGTCAAATGAACATCTTGTCTATTCAAAAAACAAGGGTTGGTCAAAATGTTTTACCGTTTTCCTACTTTCCTTGTAAATCGTTATGTGTAGGAAAGTATTCTATATCAATATCACAATTTGTTAAATACATATATCGTATTAGTTATTGTAAATGTGAATGAATTACTATATTGTATGTCCAAAAGTAGGTACACATCATTGTGATGGGGTACATTAGAACACAAAATAAAATTGAAGCAATTATGTATAGACTTCAACTTTTGACAACCCCGATACTTCAACACCATTATAAAACCACGTGCTTTTGAATGTAACTTACTAAATGTCTTAACATTTTGTTATCAATAACAAGTTGTTTGTGTGACAGGAAAGGCCGTACCGGCGACAGTAACCATCAGAACAAATCAACACCCTTTACAATATTTACAAATTTATTTACAAAAGATGATTATTAACAATGAATAGATATGAAAAGAAAAAAAAAACTGATTATAAGAAAGAAAAAAAAAGAAAGTTCAGTATCTCTAGATACAAAAGTTCTTATAGTCCATTCTAATCTGACGTGACACAGGTCTTTAATGTAATTGTGAACTTTAAGTAGCACAAACAAAACATAGCTTCTAAATTCAAAATACAGTCCCTTTAAACCGTGAATACGTTGATTCCGTGTTGGCTCCCTATGGTGATAGGTGATTGCATCCCTGAGCTGACTTCAGAGGATAACAAAAATCATCGTCTTTGCGGTTTACGGCACAACCATGGGACGAAAGCTCTGCGCTGGGAATATCACATCCAGGCGAGTGAAGACAAGTGAACCTCGGCATTGTACTTCCGGGTTATGACATCACCAGGAAAATCGTCTGGCGGAAGAAGCTCGATCGAGCATAAATTTCTAGCAAGAAAATAATTCAGACATAGATTCGTCTATAAAGTCGTAAGGTGGTGTGCCCAAGGCATATCTAGTCCAGTCTATTTAAAGGGTAATGTCCCGCCAAATACAAAATTTCATGGGATTCACGGCTAAGCCGTGGACTCCGACTATTGTCATTTTCACGGGATTCACGATATAGCCGGGGAATCTAACTACTTTGGCGCGAATTTAAATCGACAATTTGAGGCCCATTATAGTGGTTTTGGGGATAAAAACATAAATTACTGAAGTTTATAAAATATCAACTTTCTTATTACTGAACAGAATTTAATGAAATTTACATGGAAATTTAAGTTATGAAATACAGAAAAACATGAGAGGTATTTCATGCGTGAAATCTGACATTTACCTCAATAACTCAAAAATTTACAAAAAGGTGATGCAATACCTGCATTTACACTACAGATAAAATAAGGCCCGTATGTCAATTTGTGACAGTTTGTAAAGTCGATACCTTATTTAAACACTACTTGGTTAGGAATGTAATACCTAATGCTTGCAATTATTATAAGAACTTGTTTGCTTTTTGAACAGCGCCAATGCAACCTTTTCATTGATTTACACTATGAAAATTAGACAGCATACTTGACTTTAGTATGCAGAGTATCTAAATAGAATAAACTAGCGACTGTTACTTTTTATGACTCCTAATGAAAGTGTAATGTCAGCATCAAACTGTGTTTGGGCGACTGACAAGGTGACAGACTAATGATTATTTCAAGCAGTTATGTATCAGATTTTTCCTCTATGAACCTTTCTGACAATTATCTGCTTTGAGTTGTCCCCGATAATAATGTACTTTATTCGTTTATACCATTGACGTTCTAAAATTGTAATCAGTAGAACATGATTCAGTTCCAACCCCTCGTCCTATTGAAAGCATTTATTGTAAGCAGCCATCATTTATCACGTGTCTATACTGTCTGCAACAGGTTGCTGTACTCAACAGAAACATCCTAGATTACGATTTCATTTTACTCTGTTGACTTAGAATTTGTGCAGAATACTAAGAATTCTTTTTTAAGTAGCGTTTTAAAATTGTTGATTAACTGGTTTGAACGTAATGTCACTTCGTGTTGTTTTTTGTTTTTTGTTTTGGGTTTAACGCCGTTTTTCAACAGTATTTCAGTCATGTAACGGCGGGCAGTTAACCTAACCAGTGTTCCTGGGTTCTGTACCAGTACAAACCTGTTCTCCGCAAGTAACTGCCAACTTCCCCACATGAATTATCAGAGGTGGAGGACTAATGATTTCAGACACAATGTCGTTTATCAAATAGTCACGGAGAACATACGCCCCGCCCGAGGATCGAACTCGCGACCCCGCGATCCGTAGACCAACGCTCTTACCTACTGAGCTAAGCGGGCGGGCTCACTTCGTGTTGTATTTGATTTATTCATTTACCACGATTACCAACGGAACAATTTATCGACAGCTTACATGTGATGTGCATATTAGAAAACTGCCTAACATTGTTATTACCAGTTTAAAATATCGGCTTGAAAGCCAACAGCAGTTATAAGGATCTGTTACTATAAATAATGTGTATTTTAGTCTAAGAAAAAATACATAGTTGTTGTTTTTACGACTACAGAAATTTTTCCTGGGATAATTACGCTTCATCTTGGGATATAACAAAAAGATGGTAGGTAAGGGTAGATTTCTCGGAAGCACAGAGCACCCAAAACACAGCCTCAGAGCCACGCATTTGCAAAGTAGGCCCACAACAAAAAGTTGTAACGGAAAAATATTTCAGGCGGGTTGCTTAAAAATCCAACAAGTAACATTTTAATTGTATGCAAAATATAGATAGATGGGGAGGAAAGGGTAAGGGGTAGAAAGGGTGTGGGGAAGGGGTTGAAGAGGAAAGTAGAACAAGGATGAATATACAAAGGGAATGCTACATTCCTTAATCATAGTTACACGTAAACCACAGTAGCGCAAAACTTCACACACACGCACGCACGCACACACACAAAACTAAATAGAATAGATATACAGACAAGTAAGATATAACAACACTTAAGGGCACCGCCAGCCCAAGACACACAGACGCACAAGCACACAAACGTACACATATAAGCAGGAAAAAAGCAACGATCGGGCACCGCCTTAGGATTCCGGCACCCAAAATTAAGGTGGACACAATAACTTAATCATAGTAAAGGAGGAGGCGATGCCAAAACAAGGGTGCCGATTGAAAGTGCAAGGATAGGGCGATAGGGGAAATGAGGAGAAAGAAGAAAGAAACGCTAACAGCAAACAAGACAACATACACAACAGACAGACAGAAAACAAGTTGAAAATAGGGGCACGACCCTGGAACGATCAGTAATCTATATAAAGCAAACTGGGGGTTTAAACGCGCTTAGGGCATGCCAACCTCGCACTTCTGATCCAAATACTTAACAACGTTGAATGACATTGTGTATGATCCAAGTACGTGTCAATGTTGAATGACATTTTGTCTTATCCAAATACTTGACAATGTTGAATAACATTTTGTCTAATTCAAATACATGATAATGTTGAAAGACATTAATTTTATTATGATCTGAAGACTTGGCAATGTTGAATGACATTTTGTCTGATCCAGAAGAAAAAGTGTAGAAATTTGCAAACCTTTGCAAACGTTGAATTAAAGAAATATTAAACGCGTGAAGATGTGAAGAATTTCAGAAAAATATTCTCCTCCAGTCTTTGATAGACATCCATATTTCGCAATATTGGAACCAGTGGAGGCAAGCGACCTTTATTATCTTCTCTATTTGAATGGATAGACCATTAAGAACACAGTAATAGAGACTCCTCAAATGGACCTTCTGTCAACATTTTTTCGAAGTGGATTTTTAAAAATTAGTTGCATCATTTCATTTTGATTCAGCTGTAATTTGTGTCAATAGTTAAGTATGTATATTTTGTCGGCAACATGTATCCATTATTTGTGAGAAATTCTTCGATCAATTCTCAAGTAGAGTAAGGCGGAATGGAACTAACTAAATGTAATATTGTGTAGGCTTCAATTAAAGCTCGAGATGAATTCTTCAATCTTGCACGGTTTCCAAATTCGATAATAACTAATGTGATCCTTCTAGAAGAAACCGAATTTCAAAGGTAAAGAGAGTTATCTTAAACTGTGAAATTTTATTTTGAAGAACAAAATCCAGTTGCAAAACTAGTTTAATTTCAGATCAGCTTGTTAAAAGAAATATTGCAACACATTTAATCTTAATTGGTCTGAAAAGCAAGAACTTCTGCAATTTTCCTGATAAATAGAAATTATATGCACCCTCTCATATATTTCAAAAGATATTGTAAATGGTTCCAAATGGCAGAAACTTCACCTACTCTGTATCCGCTTTCTCAACAACATTTGTTAAATCTATTCCTGTTATTCCTTAAAAGTCAAGTGAAATCCGGACAGAATTTATTCACTTATAGATTGCAGACAAGGGTCGATCAACATGTCATGTAGTGTTTGACTTTTTAAATACGCAACTTGTCATCGTATGATGTAAACAATTTTAATATTTCTGGAAGTATTTAATTCAAAATTGAGTTTTTGTCCGATATTTGAAACGAAAAAGATATATACATGTACTTGTCATAACATTGACACACTGAATGAATGAAAATAGTTTAACCTTATAAACAGAATAACGGGTTAAATGGATCAAAAATTAAGTTTTAAACGACATGTTTCTACAGGCCTCAAAACTAAATTCTCTTATGCATTGTTTCGCATGCCCGAACATTGCAAATTATTACGTTCAACCTACAACATGTCAACCCGTCGATGAGTGACTTTTTATGTTCACTGTTGCGTCCATTATATTGATTTAAGGGTAACTATGAGCTTTCCCAGATATCCCAATAAGAACGAATCAAGACTTCTACCCTACTGGACACCTTCATCTATATGCTTTTAGTCGACAGAAAATGCTTTCAAGGGTGATACCTTTATACTATTCTGCAGAGGATACCAACTCAATAAGTATGCGTCTTTCTTTTTTTTTCAGAAGACTAATTGCATCTCCTTTACTTAAGCCGGCAGAGGTTAGCATCTCTGAATACTCTTGTCTATATAGAAGCAATATACAGACTGCTGGACAAATTCCAATCTTTGTTGAATAAGATAGTGTTGGGACTCAGTTTATGGTTCTTCAGTTTAACCCTTACCTGAAGTGCCACGTACACTGGTAAAGACATTAGTTGCAAAGAAGTTTGAAAAATAAGGCACCATGTACATACCTACCACACAGTAGAAAAAATACCGGGTCAAATTAATAGTTAAATATCGTCTTCCCGTTCAGCCGTGTTAATTAGGTTGGTTCCTATAGCTTCAAGCTAATGGCTTTCATTTAGACACGGCATGAAGAATCCTTAAGTGGACTATTTTAAGGTTTCTGCATTAAATTGTTGTTTTTTCAATAAAAATTGAGATCTCTTTAATTTTTCTTTGATTTCATTTACTCCTTTACATTTTCAAAATATTATCAGCAAGTTAACTCCGAATGATTACTACATGTAATGGACAAGAACCTGGGCCTACTCGATCATTTCTGTTTTATTTTATTTTGTTTTTGTTTTGGATTGATGTATTGATACTGGATGTACTTCTGAAACCACGATTTCATTGCACGAGATAATAATTTTGACTGTGTTTTAATTATTCTGGGAAATGGAAGATTCATCACTTCCCATAGTTTGATATATTTTTTTTTATTGTGAAATATTTGTTTGCTTTGCAGCTGGCATTTTATTCTAAATCAAGAGCCACGATTTAAATTAATCAGGTTTTCTTGGGTAATGAGGAGGAATCAGTAAGTTGTTTCATGCGTGCAGCTCTTAATGGTTTATGTCTTATTCTTCTGTTTTTCTTTGTAACGTAACTATGTCTCTATGCTCCACCCCGGGAGGGAGGAGGAGGGTAGAGGGAAGAGGGTAGAGGGATACATATTGTTTTTGCCCTGTCCATACGTCCGTCCGTCTGTCAGGCCGTCCGTCCATCCGTCCGTCACACTTCATTTTCGATTAATTACTAAGAACCACTCGACCCAGAATGTTGAAACTTTGTAGAATGAATGGACGTGCTAATTATATGACTCCTATTGATTCTGACGTCACTCCTGAAGGTCAAGGTCACATGGACAAGAACCTGGAGAATCATTTGACCTAGAACCTTCAAACTTAATAGGATGAATGGACTTACAGAGAAGATGACTCTTATTTTTGGGGTCACTACATCAAAGGGCAAGGTCACATGGGGCCATCTTCCTGTCAGACTTCATTTTTGATCAATATCTGGAGAACTATTTGATATTATAGAACATTCAAATTTCATTGGGTGATAGGGCTTACAAAGTGATGACCCTATCATTTTCGGGGTTACTCAATCAAAGGTCAAGGCCACAGGGCCTGAAAATGGATAACCGTTTCCGATCAATAACTTGAGAACCACTTGACCTAGAAAGCTAAATCTTTATAGGATGATTGAAAATGTAGAGTAGATTAACCCTATTGATTTTTGGTTCACTTGACCAAAGTTCAAGGTCAAAGGGGTCAGAAATTGGAAAACCTTTTCTGATTATTTCTAATCATATCTTGAGAATCATTTGACCCAGAACTTTCAACCTCATTGAGTGAAAGGGCTTACAATGTCGATGACCCCTATTGATTTTGGGGTCACTTGAGCCAAGGTCAACGTCACAGTGGTCTGAGAATGGAAACTTATTTCCGATCAATAAATTGAGGGTGGGGGGGGGGGTTTGTGGGGGAGGCATTCGCTTTTCTACAAAAAGCATCTTTTAGTACTTGCATATCTGGTGTGTTAGGATTTCTTTTGTTATATATCCACATGTGCATTTCTTATGTTGTTAAAATTTCGCAAACTCAGTTACCATAACGTGTACGTGTGTTTATCTATTTATACTGTTCTATAACTTCGGAACATGGTAGAAATATAGAGTGAAGTTTTTTCAACATATATCTGATTGGTAATCAGCTGGTGTTTTAAAGTTTTTATCACTAATTTTTCCAAGACTGTGCATTACTGTGTTTCTTTAGTTTATTGTGATGTCAACATTGTCTACATGTTTAACGTTTTCTTTGTATTTTTGTACATTTCAGTCGTTCACATCCATACGTACACTGTGAAGGAATTTTAATAATATGTTTGGCATTTTTTTTTCTGACAAAATTCATGCCGGGAAAATAAATCGATTTAACAATTCATATACACATATAAACTTATGTAGTTAAGGTTATGTAACTGACTTCATCCATTTGACAATCTTTTTCTGTCTGTTTATAAGATACAACTTACTGACAATGGCAAGAAGTTAAAAATAAAAAAAAATATCACTTCAAAAAGTTAAAGAGGCGATTTTAGAGAATAATTTTGCAACAACAGAAATGTGGTGTAGATTTTTCCTTACCGGTGTGTTTCAGATTCGTAATACAGATTTTCAATTGAATTTCAAATGTAATAGCAGTTGAAAGACAAATGCAATTCTTGAACAAATGCAAAAGTATACAGCTAACTGAGAATAAAAGGATAATTGTAAATATAATGGTTATATTTTCTTGTCCTTTTGGTATCATGGGGTTCCATTCAATGTTTAATGTTATGCCGGTACCAGGGGACGCAAGGGAATGCTGCACATTTCATTACTTTAATAAAACCGATTCTGATATTATTTCGCTTTGTTGCATTATAGCTTAAAAGGATCTTCACATAGAATAAGCTCTATTTGAAAGTTACATTTTACACGAGTACGCGGAATTTAACAAGACCATGTGTTCAATACCGAAATGTGAATTCAAAATTCCCGCGATCCGTTTCCTGAATAACTCACATAATTGGCCTAATATAACAGTTGTTATTGGGACAGCGTGAAAATCAATTCGTTTCGCATTCTGAATGCATACACTCTTTTTGTTTTACAGTGTTAATTCTGATAAAAAGAGTCTGAATTATAACCTGAAAACACTTATTATTCATGCCGAATAGTGACAGTTATAAGCTAATTTCTAAAAGAAAAAAGTAACACTCAAGATGGCAGATCTCCTCTGTATAAGGACATTATTTTAGCATTTTTTTTTAAAACTGACTTTAAACACGATTTAATATTTTCTGTATCTAAAAATATTTGTTATTTAGATTTTCTACATATTTCACCACGATACACCTTCTGAATAATTCTGATTAACGGAATTAATGAAACAGTTGCTATGGATACAATATGCCAATCTTGCAAATCCATGATGAATGCAATGTTCACATTTGTCACTGCTTTTCTACTGCTAAGAACCTGGATTTAAACCAATATACACTAATTGTGTTTGCTGATAAATGACTATACAAGGTATTAGCTAATTGTATAAGAAAAGGTAATATTTAAAGAATATTATCAGGAGGGTGCTCGATTACGTCCAGTTCTTCTGTATAAATGCAAGAACATGTACCCAATTTGCTGAACTTTAAAATACCATAATATGTTAAAACTCTGGTCAATATATTTACTTTATCGAATATATTTATCCTGTTATCAGTGTGTGAAGATAGTATTAATATGGTTAGCAACTAACTGTATAAACGATACGAGGGGTGTTCCAAAAGTAATGTCATTTGCATCGGTTCTCCTATACTGCAAATGTTCTGATCATTTTAACTTGCTCTGTCCTTCAAAATACTCTCCGTCAGCCTGAATACAGCTTTTGAGCCGGTCAATCCTCTTTTGGAAGCATTGTTCATACTCTTCTATGGGAACACCCATCAGATACTGATAAACAGCAGATCCAGGGGCATTTCTCGATTTGTATCTCTTTCCAGACAGATGATATTTAAGTTTGGGAAACAGAAAATAGTCGCAGGGGGCCAGGTCTGGCGAAAACGGAGGGTGTGGAAGGACGGTAACCTTCTCTGACTCCAAAAACTCGGTCACAATGCGTGCCTTGTGAGCGGGTGCATTATCATGCAAAAGTCGGAGGTACTTAAGTCCTGTTTTGGGGCGGCGACTTTTGTAGTAGTTCTTCAATTTTCTTAGAACAACTTTTTTATAGAATTTTCCTGTGACCGTACTGCCTTTTGGTACCGGAATTTGAATGATTGGACCCTTATGAGTGAAAAAAATACATACAAAACCTTCTTCACCGTTCGTATTCGTTTGGCAATACTTGGGCGTCTCGCAATTTTGGTGACCCAAGTTCGGTTGGAATACTTCCGCTTTGGTTCAAAATAATAAACTCAGGTTTCATCACCAGTAACTATATTATCAAAAACCTTTTTGCTGAAATTTGGGTACATGTTCTTAAGTTTTTTTGCAATTGTTACACGGGTCCTCTTTTGTTCATCTGTTAACCAATGGGGTATCCATCTTGCATTTATCTTTCTAAGTTTTATGTGTTTCTTCATAATTCCATGAACTCGTGCTAACGACAAGTTTGTCATTTGGGCCAATTGCCTTACGGTGAATCGGGCATCCTTTTTCAGCAAATTGAGGATTTTTTCGATATCACCTTTCGACGTAGTTGTTGCAGGACGATCTGTGCGAGCAGCATCTTTGAGTTGCTGCTGTCGGTCCTAAATTTAGCTGCCCACCTACAAATAGTCCTGTGAGACATTTGCCCCTCCCCATAAATGTCGCACACCTCACGGTGAATATCTACAAGCTTCATGCCGAGTTGCGACCTACCTTTTATGTAGGCCCTAATTTCAAGCACATTTTCAGCTCTTTTCCCAGTCATTTTGTGTAAAGTGTAATGAATACGCTATAAGCAATGTATATTGTACCAAGGTCAGTGAACGTGTGAGGGAGATATTTACCTATGTTACGATTCAGTGATCATTCTATCGACACGAGACGGTTTTGTGTACACATGACACGATTTCCGCGAAATAAAACACAAATGATAGAGATAGTACCTAGATTTTTCAAATCATAGGTTTGAAGTTAAAAAGCCTTGAAATGAATACAAATGTACATATATTTCTCAAAAACAGAAATATAGACAATATTTTAACCAGAAGTGTGGAGTTATGAGCATTTAATATTTTCATGTTAACGAAAATTTTGTGATCAAGGAAATGTAACTCTTCTTGAACATGGAGAGCATAAACATCACAGGGACATAATTTAGTCAATATTTTCTAATTGGGTGCATTTGATTTAACATTCAACTTTGATCTGGATTGCTAAATAATGATCCATGATACTGTGTGCTAAAAATTTAGAACATCTGGAACAGTCTATTAACAGCAAAACTATGCTTTAGCAGAATCTAAATAGTTAAGCTCTAACTGGGACTCGAACCCAGGACCTCTCACACCTAAGGCAGACACTCTACCACTTCCCTATAACAGCAGTAGCTTATAGCTATGCAGTTTAATTGCTGGATTACATTGCGTGAACTGGAACAATAATCGGTGAACTCCGGATTATTGGCGTATTCGCTTTGTTACCTAACGGCAATTTTTGTGTAAAGAAAAAATATAATCTAATGCTGCCAACGTCATAATCGGTCAAATCTGCCCAAATTTCTCTGAAGTGTTGTTCAGAGTATGAACTTACTAACTGGTAGTACCAGTGAAATATTACTTACACTGAATCTTTTATATTTGCCCTTTTTGCAGCTGTCCAACGGCAAAGACGGTGAGTTTTGTCCAAATATAAGTAATTATTTTACCAGTTTTGAGAGGATGTCAATTGATGGGAAATTACAGTTACAAACTAAATACCTTTTTGCAACACATGGAGTCATTAGCATTCACTGTCAGTCAGTATTATGACTAAGATCGACTGTCATTCATTCATTTCAAAGTTTCATAGACAGAGTCCGTTGTTTACATTTTTATCGTAACCGGTGCACTTGTAAAAATCACTTTAGTTTGAAAAATCAAAGTATGCGAAGAGCTATGGTACGGTCTCTACAAATGACATTATTTTTGGAACACCCCTCGTATATATGTACATTAAGTCGCGGACAACACGTGTAGTTGCTTTTATCTCGCAAAACTGCACTCCAAATGCTTGTTCTCGGTGCTTCCGAGGGATCTACTTTCCAGATTTTATTTACTTCACAATAGTGGATGTAAGTGCTGAGTGGCCGTAAAAAGTCGCTACGACTTCATCTCAGTGTTGTTATATGTTCTATTGATTTCAATTCATTTAGATTTGAAGATTTGAATATTGCTTAAACTGGTGCTAGGGGGCGTGTGCAATGTAACATTTTCCATTACTGCCCGTGAACGGACTCAATCAAATCGAGTCTGCAATTTTCCCTGTTTGCCTTGTTCTCGATGCTTCTGAGGGATCTAATTTCCAGATTTTATTTGTAACAATAGCATTTACTTATTCTATCACAGTGCACTTTATTTGTAGACCGAAGATATACGTGTTCCTTTATCACCCATGAGGGCAGTAACTGCTCATTAATTAAACAGCATTCGATATATTTATGTTAACTGGACAAACTAATCAGTCTGATTTGATGGAATCATTTCAAGAAAATCCGCGGCGAACGACATTTTTACCTCCCCAGCACTCGGTCTTGACTTACTTGATTGAAACAGTTCCCGTTTAAGTAATAACCAAACACTGAACTAAAGGCGGTATAATCTTTATTTACGTTATCATATCTTAGGTAGAGATAGTACCTTAATTTTTAGATTATGAAAAACAATTTGAAAAAAACAAAAAAAAAACAACATTGCTGGTTGTTAATATGTAACATTTAAGACTGAATATAATACTTATATAAGTCTTGATTTTTGATCATTTTGAAGCATATTATTTCAGATTTTCTGAAACTTCTTATTTGATTTCAATGTAGCTGCGCTTTCATCAAGTCATAAATATTTAATTCCAAATTTTAACTGGATTATAGCGGAAAGGAATTTATCTCAATGCAAAAACGTTGTAAAATACACGATTATTGTGAGTTGTCGGAAAATATTGTAATCTACCCTTATCATTATCTTAAAATAAATTCAGATGCACTATTTAAGCTGAAATTTACACATAATGTTATTTGTGACATATCATACATGCTATATAAAACAAGAAAAATCTCTTTAGTATTTACCATGAAACTGACCTTACAATGAAATGACTTGTAACTAGGTTTTTAACCATGGGAGAGGGATAACGACAACAGGCCGCGCATGGTTGCAAAGTGCGCATGTGCAATTATCGTGTAAAAATAGCCCATCTAAAATTAGCCCGTACATGTCGGATCCCATTAGAACTAATTTTAGATAACTTGTCCGTTTCCGGTTGTTGTTGTGGTTCAGTAACAGTGAATATGGAATGGGATGATGAATTCCACTGGAAGCAAGATTCCTATTATGGCTCTGTCCTATCACTACAACAAGTACGAGATCTTATCGAGGATTTCGAATACACAACGTGCACCTCTTTTTCCGAAATAAGATCAACTAAAAAGTTCGGGCAGTTTTGTGTAGAAGGTAAAGAAATTATTGTTAGAGTGCAATTTTCACTAGTGTCAGACCCGAATCCGCACAAGTAATGAAGTATGTTGACAAGTGGTTTTAACTGCAATAGTGAATTGAAATGAAACTGCTATATAACATTTTATATAACAATTAGTAGAGTAAACATTCACCGACTGTTTTCATAACTATTCAGAAACAGTAAAAACCCTCAACAGACGGTAGGTGTTTGTTAATTTAACATTTAAATTAAATCTCTTAATTTTTAACAATAAAATTTAACATGTACAACCAAATACAACCAGGTGTACAATGCTATTCCTTGATTTCGTAAATCTTAAGTCTTGACTTACAAATAAGGACATGTTCTATTTCATAATTTTACACGTACCACCCACGTTGACAAGCAACAAATTGGTAAATAAATAGTTGATAAAAGGCAGGTGAATTAAATTCCAGAAATATTTTCCCAATAATAAACACAAATCTGAATATAAAATGGCTTCCAATGCATAATGGAAAAAGGGTGACACTAAAAAGTTAAATGATTTGTGCCGCGCCATGAGAAAACAAACACAGTGCGTTTCCGACCAGCATCCGTGCAGTCTGGTCCATGTTGTTCACTAACGGTTTCTCTAATTGCAATAGACTTTGAAGGGAAATATCATTGTTCACTATGTTAACTAGGTAAATCTCTGTGTTTTATATGGAAGTGAAATACTGTCTGTATATGAAAACTGTACAATTTTAAAATTGTACATCTTTAAGATAATTAGTGTTGTACAACTAGAACCTACCGTCTGTTGAGGCCTTAAGTTAAGTGCAGACAAGCATGGTTGTGTATCAGTACTGTAAACAATACCCTAAGTGTTCTCGTAGTTCGATAGCTACGACTGGAGCATGGTATCTGTGAGTACCATAGATATCTCCACATATTTTCGTGCTTCAAAAGCATCAGCTGGAAAATGGTACCCATGAGTATTTTAGACAACCATGCTCTGACTGTTGTTCTGGTTAGATAACAACAGCTGGGTCATGGTATATATCATGGAAGTGACTAGGGGTCCGGTAACCAGACCTCTAGATAACCCGTAGAGGGCATGCTAGAGGTCCGGTAATCGATAAGGATACTGAGAACGGTATAATGATAAAAAGATGTCGGATACTATATTTATCTTTAAAAACGAACGATGATTTCAAAAATTTGTTTTAATTTCATGGTTAGTCACAGGAAATAGGAGTATTTATTATTCTTTACTCATCCTGAGTCTCATGGGAACAATACGATCGCAAATTCGACAAATTAATATACATGTACTATCATGTACTGTAATACCAGTGTAAACGTTATGATTAGTGTAAAACAAGTTTTTATTACGTTTGTTTTTTGTAAATTTTATGTATATACGTACTCAGCGTCAGTGAAAAGTTACCACCCTAATGGCCCTTATATTTGATAAATCGCACTAGACTGTGATAAAAGTATAACAGGACTACATTTTTGACGCAGCTGAGTCGTCACTGGTGTAAAGGTTTGTCAAATTCGATTTAATCCATTTGAGGCACGGGCTGCATGTGCAAAATGTTTTTTTCCTGCAATTTTGACATGTACAAATTTTCTATCTCAAATCATTCATCACACTTGAAAGTTAGTCGACAGATTCAAAGGAATTTGTTAAAAAAACTCAGAATATCCTTGCTAAGAATGCCACGTTTAAGGCACGATCAACGCTATCAGGCCATTTGCATGGTTCATGTCTCTAAATTGCACGTCGTATATGCTGTTCTCACCTGACAGTCATGAAATGGGTTAGGAGACCTGATCAGACAGGGTCTATAAGTAACAGACCGCGCACAGGCCATGGAAAAGTGACGTCGATGTTGTATAAAATAGTAAAGAGGTATATATTACGTGGTAACTTTTCAGTGAGTGAGCTGCTAATATACTCATTGTATAGGAACAGCATAGTTTGGTAACAACAGAAAGAGCATGGTATATATCAGTATTACAGATGGCCATGTTCTGCCTGTTGTTGTGGTTCAGTAACAACAGTGGGAGCATGATAAATATGAGTACTATAGATAAGCATGCCCCAACTGTTGTCATGGTTTGGTAACAACAGGAAGAGCATGGTATATATCAGTATTACAGATGGCCATGTTCTGGCTGTTGTTATGGTTCAGTAAAAACAGTGGTAGCATGGTAAATATGAGTACTATAGATAACTATGCCCCAACTGTTGTCATGGTTTGGTAACAACAGGAAGAGCATGGTATATATCAGTATTACAGATGGCCATGCTCTGGCTGTTGTTGTGGTGCAGTAACAACAGTGGGAGCATGGTAAATATGAGTACATTAGATAACCATGCCCCAACTGTTGTCATGGTTTGGTAGCAACAGGAAGAGCATGGTATATATTAGTATAATTACAGATGACCATGTTTTGACTGTTGTTGTGGTTCAGTAACAACAGTGGGAGCACGGTAAATATGAGGACTATAGATAACCATTCCCCATCTGTTGTCATAGTTTGGTAACAACCGGACGAGCATGGTATATATCAGTATTACAGATGACCATATGTTCTGGCTGTTGTTATGGTTCAGTAACAACAGTGGGAGCACGGTAAATATGAGGACTATAGATAACCATTCCCCATATGTTGTCATAGTTTGGTAACAACAGGAAGAACATGGTATATATCAGTATTACAGATGACCATGCTCTGGCTGTTGTTGTGGTTCAGTAACAACAGTGAGAGCATGGTAAATATGAGTACTTTAGATAACCATGCCACAAGTATAATCATGCTTTGGTAACAAGATGAAAAGCATGGTAAATATCAGTATTACAGATGACCATGCTCTGGCTGTTGTTTGAGGTTCAGTTACAGCAGTGGGAACACGGTAAATATGAGGATTATAGATAACCATGCCCCATCTGTTGTCATGGTTTGGTAACAACATGAAGAGCATGGTATATATCAGTATTACAGATGACTATATTCTGGCTGTTGTTGTGGTTCAGTAACAACAGTGGGAGAATGGTAAATATGAGTAATATAGATAACCATGCCCAAACTGTTGTCATAGTTTGGTATCAACAGGAAGAGCATGGTATATATCAGTATTACAGATGACCATGCTCTAGCTGTTGTTGTGGTTCAGTAACAACAGTGGGAGCATGGTAAATATGGGTACTTTAGATAACCATGCCCCAACTGTTGTCATAGTTTGGTAACAACAGGAAGAGCATGGTATATATCAGTATAACAGATGGCCATGTTCTGGCTGTTGTTATGGTTCAGTAACAACAGTGGTAGCACGGTAAGTATGAGGACTATAGATAACCATGCCCCATCTGTTGTCATAGTTTGGTAACAACTGGAAGAGCATGGTATATATCAGTATTACAGATGACCATGTTCTGGCTGTTGTTGTAGTTCAGTAACAACAGTGGGAGCATGGTAAATATGAGGACTATAGATAACCATGCCCCATCTGTTGTCATAGTTTGGTAACAACAGGAAGAACATGGTATATATTAGTATTACAGATGCCCATGTTCTGGCTGTTGTTGTGGTTCAGTAACAACAGTTGGAGCACGGTAAATATGAGTTTTTAGATAACCATGCCCAAACTGTTGTCATAGTTTAGTAACAACAGGAAGAGCATGGCATATACCAGTATTTCAGATGACTATGTTCTGGCTGTTGTTATGGTTCAGTAACAGCAGTGGGAGCACGGTAAATATGAGGACTATAGATAACCATGTCCCATCTGTTGTAATAGTTTGGTAACAACAGGAAGAGCATGGTATATATCAGTATTACAGATGACCATGTTCTGGCTGTTGTTGTGGTTCAGTAACAACAGTGGGAGCATGGTAAATATGAGGACTATAGATAACCATATCCCATCTGTTGTCATAGTTTGGTAACAACAGGAAGAGCATGGTATATATCAGTATTACAGATGGCCATGTTCTGACTGTTGTTGTGGTTCAATAACAACTGTGGGAGCATGGTAAATATGAGTACTATAGATAACCATGCCCCAAGTATTGTCTTGCTTTGGTAACAACAGGAAGAACATGGTATATATCAGTATAACAGATGACCATGTTCTGGCTGTTGTTGTGGTGCAGTAACAACAGTGGGAGCATGGTAAATATGAGGACTATAGATAACCATGCCCCATCTGTTGTCATAGTTTGGTAACAACCGGAAGAGCATGGTAAATATCAGTATTACAGATGACCATGTTCTGGCTGTTGTTGTGGTTCAGTAACAACAATGGGAGCATGGTAAATATGAGTACTATAGATAACCATGCCACAAGTATTGTCATGCTTTGGTAACAACAGGAAGAGCATGGCATATACCAGTATTACAGTGACTTAGACGTAATTTACATTTTGCAGTAAATGTTAAAGAATGTTGTCCAGCGTGTGGCATGAAACCGGAAGAAGGTGAAGAACTGGTAAGCCTATTTATAGTAATTTTTGGCATTATTACTTATTTTTTGATGATTATATTACGTTCTAAGAAAGGGTTAGTCGCAAAGTATAACAGGATTGAAATGTATTTAGACTATTGGTATGCAAGCTGCCCACTGCTATTATAAGCCTAGCCTACAGTAAATGCCTCTATTGTACCAATGTAATTGCATGTTGTTGAATTAGATTAGTTTTAATAACTATCAATGTGATTTTGTGTCTTTACAGGCCAATTACTATACAAGATAATAAGAATTGAAAAGAACATTACAAATAAGTGTTCTGTTGTACCTGTAGTCAATTTGTTAAGGCTTAACTTATTTTTATTGGAAAATGTCAGTGTATCATAACCTTATTCTTTTACAGTTATTGAAGTGAAAAACACAACAATGAAATTATAACCCTTTACAGAAACTATTTTCCACAAAATTCCTAACATCATGTCAAAAAAGAATAATTATGTTTTTTCACAGCAAGATTGAATTTAAGTTCGTCTCATAGAAAGCAAAAGTGACATTGTATCTTGTGTCTGTCACTTGCGGCTCCGCCACTCTCTACGATGTTTTGTTTTGCTTTTCACTTGATAAATTAAAAAATAAATTTTACGATAGAAAATAAAAGTATGCTTAAAGTGGCATTATGCAAATCTAATACTGCATATAGTGTGTTTTGGGTGAGTGTTCTATAAAAGCAATATTCGGCTGCTGTGCAATTAGATGTGTTAAATTAACGATAATGCAGCATTAGTATTTGAAGTTGATGCTTTAAAAATAAAGAAATCGGATAGATGAAATAATAGATATTTTTTCAATCTTCTGCGCAATGATCTCCTTTACCTGAAAATGAAAATTTCTGAAGTAGAAGGGAAGCAACTCCTGCTTGCAGTTTGACGTTTTTTAAAAAGACTGCCCCAGTAAAAATAAGAAAAGTCATATTTGGAAAACTTATTATTTTGTACTGGTGACAGGAAGAGTTTGGTATGTTGGGTAAAAAGCTATGATTTCCTCCATCCTTTTTACATGCACATCTATTTAACCTTGATTTTTACTTGAAAAATGCATATAATTCCACTTTAATATTTCATATATTTCAGATGCGTTGTGGTATGTGCGATCTCCGGTTTCACAGAAAGCCCCACTGCGTTGGAGATGATATTGCAAGGTCGGACTTGGACGTTATCATTTGCAAAAGATGCAATAATAATGTTGAGTAAAATTAGACCAGCTCTGATAACCAAATTGCACATGAAGTTTTATGCATTACTGCAGAATATGTGATGTTTCGTGTTTCTAGTTCAGCACTAACAGTATTTCAGTCGCAAGGGCATTATTTTCCTGCTCTGTATTTAAGCAATGTTTCACATTGCAGTAGCATTTCATACAGTGTTTCGGCATACTGGTTCAATCAGCTTTTTTACTATAGAATTGTTTAGCATTTTAAAATTCGCACATGGTAGTGACATCGTTAATTTTGTCACAACTTGTATAAAGATACTTATAAATTCCTTCATATTCTGAAGAAAACACACACAACTTTTTTTATTAGCGCACCTGAGCCACTGGCTCAGGGTGAGCTATTGTGATCACTCTCCGTCCGTAGTACGGGGTCCGTCCACACTTTTCTGTAAACAGCATCTCCTCCTAAACCACCAATCAAATTTTTACAAAACTTCACAGGGATGTTCCTTGGATGGTCTTCTTTAGAAATTGTTCAAAAGAGATTGAATTCCATGCAGAACTCCGGTTTCCATGGCAACCAAAATAATTTTTTTTTTAAATCTTCTTGTCCAAAACCACAGATTATAGGGCTTTAATATTTAGAATATAGCATCATCTAGTGGTCCTCTACCAAGATTGTTCAAATTATCCTCCTAGGGTCAGATATGGCCCCGCCCTTGGGGTCACAGGTTTACATTGACTTGATTTCAACTCATATAGATTTGAAGATTGAATACTGCTTAAGCCGGTGCTAGGGGGCGTGGGCAGTGTTGCTTTTTCCATTACTGCCCATGAACAGACTCAATCAAACCGAGTCTGCAATTTTCACTATTTGCCTTGTTCTTGGTGCTTCCGAGGGATCTACTTTTCAGATTTTATATATGAAAAAGTTTGAAAATCTCCTTGTCCAAAACCACAAAGCGTAAATTTAATATTTTGCATGTAGCATCATCTAATGGTCCTCTATGAAGTTTGTTCAAATTATGTCCCTGGGGTAAAAAGAGACCCCATCCTGGGGGTATCAAATTTTAAAAAGAGTTATGTAGGAAAAAAAACTTTAAAAATCTTCTAGTCTGAAACCGCAAGATCTAGACCTTTGATATTTGGCATGCAGCATTGCCTTGTGGTCCTCTACTAAGAGTGTTCAAATTATTACCCTGGGGTGAAAAGAGGCCCCACCCCGGGGGTCCTAAGTTTCACATAGACTAGAATTGAAAAAAAAACTTTTAAAATCTTCTTGTCTGAAACTACAAGGCCTAGGCTTTTGATATATGGTATGTTGCATTGCCTGGTAATCCTCTATCAAGATTATTCAAATTATATCCCTAGGTTGAAAAGAGGCCCCGCCGGGGGTCCCAAGTTTATGCATAGATACTTATATAAGAAAAAACAACACTTAAAATTCTTCTTGTCTGAAAGTTCAAGGCTTAAGCCTTTGATATTTGGTATGTAGCATTGCCTAGTGGTTCTCTAACAAGATCGTTCAAATTATGCCCCTGGGATGAAAAGAGATCCCGTCCCGGGGGTCACCTGTATGTGTTATATAGGAAAATATACTTAAAAAAATATCAGATCATATTTCCTAGACTGTTTAATTATAATTACCTGATGACCCCAAGTAATTAGGGATCACTTGACTGTGACCTTGACCTACTGAAATCGTGACCTGCTGACCTACTTTTTCGTTTTTGAAGTTACAGTATAGAAATTTAGATAATTATATTTTTATGCAGATTTCAATACTCATCTTGATTAGTCTTAAGTGTGACCTTCTGACATACTTTCTTGTTTTTGGAGATACAGCATGGAAATTTGGACCACATATAGAACTTTTGATACAGATTTCACTACTGATCATAAATATTATTAACCCTGACCTTCTGACCTACTTTCTTGCTTTTGAAGTTACAGCAAATAGATTTGAAACGCCTGTGTAATTTCTTAACAGATTTCAGTATATTCATCTTGGAGAATCGTTACCATGACCTTATCTATTTTCTTATTTGTTTTTAAAGCATTAGCAAAGAAATTTGTTTAACCAAGTAGTTAATCTCGGGTGAGCTATATAGGACTATCATGACCCTCTTGCTTTTAATTTGTTTACAAATAATTGTTGACGTTCTAGTACAATAATACAAGACATTGCACCATATCAGATTTTAAATGTTTAGATCTTTCTCTTTCAGATGAAAAGAATTTTTACTATTATATAGTTCAAAATTTTGGTCTATTTGTCATCTTCAGTAACTGCTCTAGTTAATCGTAGATTAATAAATCGACTTTAATTAAACATATAGTCAAGATATCTGTGTGATGCGACTGGAGAAATTGAAATTTAGATAAAATGTGAAAATAATGTGTTATGTACTTAAAATAATATAAAGGAGATTTTGTTACTACACTACACGACACGAGACGACATGACACAACACTACACTACACTACACTACAATACACAACACTACACGACACCACATCACACTACACTAATCAACGCAGTTATTATTGTACAATTTAATTGACCTGTCAAAACATGTTCCCGGCTTTCATGTTAATCTTATATAGGCTCAAACAGAATATAATGAAAGCCGGGTCCATTTTTGATAGGTCAAATAAAATGGACAATACTCGTAGATTAATCAATGCATTTGAATTAAACATCTAGTCAAAGTGTATATTATTTTTTAATTTCTGAGCTTATAATATATGTACCGTATTACTTTGTAAATGTAACGAAGTTTCAGTTTATTGTAAGTACAATATTAGACTCATTTTCTACAAAAAGTTATGCTATGTTATATTGATAAGGAATTAAACTTAAAATAAAAGTTGAAAGTAATATGTGTTTAATTTATTACGAAAACTTGACAACAGTATTGGTAATGGTAATTTATCAATAGCTCACCTGGGCACAAAGTGCTAAATGGTGAGTTACTGTGGTCAACAGATTCCTTAAACAACAACTAAACCAGTAGGCAAATTTTAATAAAACTTCGAAGGAATGTTCCCTACATGTTCCTCTTTAGATACTTCCCAAAGAATTAAGTTCCATACATACTTTCAGTTGATATGGCAAATGAATGGAAAAATAAATATAAATTTTCTTGTCCAAACCCATATGTCCTAAGGCTTTTATATTTGGTAGCATTACTAGTAGTCTTCGGCCAACAATGTTCAAATTATCTCCCTATGGTCAAATATGGCCCGCACTGGGGTCACATGGTTTATACAGACTTAATTAGGAAAATTGAAAAAAAATGAATTAACCGCCTTGGAATAAAACTGGTCCATGATAGTTCACCATGCTCAAACCGTTGATGCGTTTCTGTAACATCAGCTGGAGCATGATATATATCAGTACTATAGTTAACCACGCGCCAACAGTTGTAATGCTTCAGTAGCAACAGCAGAGACATGGTATAGAACATTGTATATATACATGTTCTGACTGTTGTTGTGGTCTGGTAAAACAGCTGGAGCATGGTATACATGAGTACTATAGATAATCATGCTCTGACTTTTACAATGGTTTGGTAATAACATGTACAGCATGGTATATATCAGTACTATAGATAACCATGGTCCGTTTTTTATAATGGTTCGGTAATAGCGTCTGCAGCATGGTATGATTCTGATACAGACAATGATCCAGTTGTTATAACACACCCATGACAACAGTTGGTGCCTGGTTATCTTTAGGTCTGAAACAGATGCTCCCGCTGTTGGTACCGGACAATGACAACAGTCTGAGCATGTTTATCTGTAGTACTGATACAAACAATGATCTAATTCTTGTTACACAACCAGGAGAACAGTTGGGTCCTGAGTATCTATAGTACTAATACAGACCGTACTCTAGCTGTTATTACACAAACATGACAAAAGTTGCGGCCTGTTTATCTATAGTACTAATATAGACGATTCTCTAGCAGTTGTAACACAACCATGATAACATTTTGGGCCTGGTTGTCTATAGTCCTGGTACAAACCATGCTCTAGCTGTTGTTACTCAACCACGACAACAATTGGGACCTGGTTACTTTTAGTACTTAAGGAAACCATGTTCCATCTGTTGTTACTGGTCAATGACAACAGGCGGAGCATGTTTATCTATTGTACTGATACAGAACATGCTCTAGCTGCTGTTACACAAACAAGAAAATACTTGGAACCTGGTTATCTACAATACTGATACAGACCATGCTGTAGCTGTGGTTACCGGACCATGACAACAGCCGGAGAATGTTTATCTAAAGTACTGATACATACCATGCTCCAGCTGTTGAAACGCAACCTTGACAATTGTTGGGGCCTATTTATCTATGGTACTAATACCGACCATGCTCTATCTGTTCTTACACAACCAAGAGAACAGTTGGGGCCAGGTTATATCAAGCAATGATACAGACCTTGCTCCGTCTATTGGTTCCGGACCATGACAACAGTCAAAGCATATTTACCTATAGTACGGATACAGATCATGCTCTTACTTTATTTTATTCATTTTGTTGGGTTAAACGTTGCACCGACACAATAGGTCATATGGCGACTTCACAGCTTTGATAGTGGAAGAAGACCCCGGGTGCCCCTCCGTGCATTATTTCATCACGAGCGGGGACCTAGGTAGAACCACCGACCTTCCGTAAGCCAGCTTGATGATTCCTCACATAAAGAATTTAACGCCCCGAGTTAAGCTCGAACCGACATCGATCATGCTCTTACTGTTGTTACACAACCATGACAACCGTTGGGGCCTTGTTATCTAAAGTAGTGATGCAGAACATGCTCCACCTGTTGTAGCACAACCATGACAACAGTTGTGGCCTTGGTATCTATAGTACTGGTACAGAAGATGCTCCAGCTGTTGTAACAGAAAAATGAAAAAAGTCTGGGCCCTGGTTACATTAAGTGCTGATACAAACCATGCGCTAGCGGTTGTTACACAACCATGAAAACAGTTGGGGCTTTGTTATCTATAGTACTGATACAAACAATGCTATGTCTGTTGTTACCAGTCCATGACAACAGCCGGAGCATGCTTATCTATTGTACTGATATACACCTTGCTCAAGCTGTTGCTTCCAGCCCATGACTACAGCCGTGGCAGGTTATTGTACTGATATAGGCCATCCCCTGGCTGTTGTAACACAACCATGATTGAAGTTGGGTCCTAAGTATTAACAGTACTAATACAGAACATGCTGTAGCTGTTGTAACCGTACCATTGCAACAGCCGGAGCATGTTCATCTATAGTACTGATACAGACCATGCTTCAGCTGTTGTTTCTGGATCATGACAACAACCGGAGCATGTTCATCTATAGTACATCTATAGTACTCATACATATATTGCTCCAGCTGTTGTAACGCAACCTTCACAATTGTGGGGGCCTGTTTATCTATAGAACCAATACAGACTATGCTCTACCTGCTCTTACACAACCAGGACATCAGTTAGGGCCAGGTTATCATTAGTACTGATACAGATTATGCTCCGGCTCTTGGTACCAGACAGAGCATGTTTACCTACTGTACAGAACATGATCGAACTGTTGTTACCCAATCATGACAGCAGTTGGGGTCTGGTAATCTACAGTACCGATCGATACAGACAACACTGTAGCTGCGATAACACAATCATGACAACATTTGGGGTCTGTTTATCTAAAGTAATGATGCAGACCATTATGTAGCTGTTGCAACACAATCATGACAACATTTCGGGTCTGTTTATCTAAAGTAATAATGCAGACCATTATGTAGCTGTTGCAACACAATCATGACAAAAGGTGGGGCCTGGTATCTAGAGTACTGATACAGACCATATTATAGCGGTTGTCATAAAACCATGACATTAGTTGGGGCCTTGTTATCTAAAGTAATGATTAACAACATGCTACAGCTGTTGTACCACAACCATGACAACAGCTGGGACCAGGGCATCTAAAGTACTGATACAGACCATGATGTAGCTGTTGTAAAAAAACCATGACAAAAGTTTGGGCATGTTTATCTAAAGTACTGATACAGACAATGCTCCAGCTGTTGTAACACAACCATAAAAGCAGTTGGGGCCTGGTTATATTTAATACAAATACAGATCATGCTTGAGCTGTTATTTAACAACCATAACAATAGTTGGGGCCTTGATATTTATAGTACTGATACAAACCGTGCTTTGTCTGTTGTAACCGAATCATGACAACAGCTGGAGCATTTTTATCCATTGTACTGATATATACCATACTCCAGCTGTTGTAAAATAACCATCAAAACAGTTGGGCCCTGTTATATTTAGTACTGATTCAGACCATGCTCTACCTGTTGTTACCGGTCAATGACAGCAGCCGTAGCATTTTTATCTATTGTAATGATATAGCTTATGCTCTTACTGTAAACTGTTGCTACCGGACAATGACAACAGCCTGAGCAGGTTTATCTGTTGTACTGATACAGACCATGCTATAGCTGTTGTAACAACCATGAGAAAAGATGAGTCGTGGGTATCTATAGTACTAATACAGACCATGCTCTAGCTGTTGTTACATAACCATGAGAATAGCTGGGGCTTTGTTACATTACTGATACAGACCATGCTGTAGCTGTTGTAACCGGACCATGACAACAGCCGGAGCATATTCATCTATAGTACTAATACAGAACATGCAACAGTTGTTGTTACACATTCATGTTAACAGTTTGGGCATGTGTATTTATAGTACTAATACAGATCATGTTCCATCTGTTGTTACCGGTCCATGACAACAGCCGGAGCATTCTATATTTTGCACTGATATAGACAATGCTCTAGCTGTTGCTACTGGACCATGACAACAGCCGGAGCATGTTTATATATTGTACTGATACAGGCCATGCTCTAGCTGTTGTAACACAACCTTGACAATAGTTGGGTCCTGAGTATCTGTAGTACTAATTCAGACCATGTTCTAGTTGTTGTTTTACAACTATGAGAATAGTTGGGACCTGGTTATCTACAGAACTGATGCAGACCATGCCGTGGCTGTTGTCGGTTGACCATGACAACAGCCTTAGCCTGTTTATTTATAGTACTAATACAGACCATGCTCTAGCTGTTGTAACTCATCCATGACAATAGCTGGGACCTGGTTATCTACAGAACTGATGCAAGGCAGTGCTGTAGCTGTTGTTGGCTGACCATCACAACAGCTGTAGCCTGTATAACTATAGTACTAATACAGACCATGTTCTAGCTGTTGCAACACAACAATGACAACAGTATGTGCCAGGTTATCGTTAGTATTAATACAGATTATTCTCCGGCTATTGTTACCGGACCATGACCACAATCAGAGCCTGTTTACCTATAGAACTGCTACAGATCATGCCTTATCTGTTCTTACACAACTATGTTAACAGTTTGGGTCTGAATATCTATAGTACAGATACAGACCATGCTGTAGCTGTTGTTACACAACTATGACATCAGTTGGGGTTTTGGTATCTAAAGTACTGATACAGACCATGATGTAGATGCTGTAACACAACCATGACAGAAGTTATAGCATGGTTATCGAAAGTACTGATACAGAAAATGGTCCAGTTGTTGTAACACAATCATGAAATCAGTTTGGGCCTGGTTATATTTAGTACAGATACAGATCATGCTCTAGCAGTTGTTACACAACCATTGTAGCGTAATGTCCTCTAAAAGCCACATGGCACCAGTGCTACCAGACTTGTAAAACCTGTGGTAGAACTTTCACACACATATATAAGATCGAAGACACAAAAGTTCGTTTCTGATGTTTATTTAAAGTCAGGTAGTTAAAGAAAGTCTTTTAATACAAGTAATTTTATTGTCTCAGTGTCCATCTTTTTTTATAATATTTAGCTACTGTAAAATGTTAAGAACTAATTATGTTTGAGTTGTTATTCATGAAATCTACATATTTGGAAGGTAACCTAACGAGGCATAATGGTATTTTGACTTACGTTGGCAGAACCACGGTTGGTGGCTCTGCCGCCTTGCCTCCCCGAATGTCTAGTACATAGACCTTTTATATGCACCGGCCAGACTGTTGATTACCAAATTAAGATGTAGTTTTCCTGGTGTTATGTCTTAACCTGCCCAGAGCTACGCTAACTCGTCAGTTTAATATTTCAACATTTTAAAACAATAGCCTAGCACCCTTTTTTGCAATTACATTACAAATTCCTTCATTTCTTCACGAAAAAACAATGAAAAAAAGGTATTTTACTATCCTCGGAAACTTTTGAATGTTATGAATTGTAATGCAAAAATAGGTGTTTGAACACATATGCTTGTTTCTTATTGGTAATATCAGACGATTTTGCTGACAAATATACAGATTTAAACAAAAATTGATGGACATAGAGCTAACAACAACAAAATTTCAAAACGCGATGGGTAAATATTTGAAATGGTAATACATGTACATAAAATTCCACGCGACTATTTATTCTGTGTTTCGTCGTTGCCCAGTGGTATTACGTGCAGACATCGTCATGTTGTAGGCTGTGTCATCAAGCGGCATGTACTGTGTAACCTCATCGGTGAATTATTATATACTGAAATTGACTAAAAGTATGATCAGCAAATGTCATGTTGTTATTGAATTTCGACAGCTCATTCCCAATGGCATTTATATGTTCGGCTGTGATCTTGAAAGAGTTTCTCCGTCCAAAATTAAAATTGTCAGGTCATGCTTAAATGTCCATCAAGACGCATGTTATGAATTTATAAAGATTCTATTATCTTGTCACCATGGTTGTTGTAAACATTCATTGTTTCTATGGATATATATTTCCATGGAGTTTTTAATTCGAAGGCTAGTCCATGTGAAAACGACTATTTGAATTCTCCTTGTCATGAGCTCGAAGAAATCCCCAATCTGAATATGAATTATTTTCTTCTTTTTTTTCACAGAATTTCCGGTATGACTTTGCATTTTATTTATTTTTTTCCATGATGACTTCTGATTTTTCACAAATTTGCACAGCATTTTTATGCACATAGCAAGTGTCTTCGCCCATTTTCCTTCCCCTTACGTGTTTTTGAATTTTTGAACAAAATAGTTGCACCCAATTTATTACTTCCTTAATATTAATATATAATTTATATTTAGATCTATACGGTTTCAGTACAAGAGGACATGACATACCAACTTTCTTACAGCCTTAATAAGAAATATTTGCCCTTAAGAAAACATTGATATTAATCATCTTCTATTTTCATTTACAATTATTTTACTATGCGTTTTAAATTCTATTTTGATGAACTGTATCATTTAAGCAAATTTTGGTCTTATCTTTTTCTTACGAATAATTTTTAACTTTTCATATGTATAACTTATACACATAAAAGATATATTCACTACATATCTATTAAGTTTTAGTAATGTTCCACACTACTCGTCAATTGTATACGTGCAACAAGCTCGGTTAACATGAAAACTTATCAGTTGTGTCAATTTGATAAATATATCAACATATTAATTCAAAACAAAACGTTGACAAAATGCATATATATTGTTCACTGCGCATAAAAATATACGTTCGTTACGTAGACATACTTATCTACTATTCAATAGGTATATTCTATAGGTTTCCCATGCTTCTGTTTGCACGGCCTTTATACCTAAAATAACACTAATCTAAGTGTTCTTTGTGAGTCACTGCTCACAGGTCATCATCAAACACATTTCCTGTGTCTACCGTGGTCTTAGTTTCTGCCACGTTACATTTACTATAATAACAATATCCGAACCTTCATTCTTTTGAAACAGTAAACCCCATACAAACATTTTATCTAAATAATGCTCAAAAAATATGATGACAAAATACTTTTAAACAAGTATAGTCTAAATTATGAATTTCAAATTGAATACAGGTATATTAAAATATAGTTTGACATGCGAACTGCCAGCAGCAAATTTGACCAGTTACCTACATGTTAACTAATATCTGACAGGTGTAATCTAGATTTTATACCATAAATGACATTATCCACACGTTACTTTGACAATTGATTTTGCTTTTAATTTTATCACAACCTACTTCAACTTGTTATTTTAATAAAAATCCTCAAACAGATAAACTGCCAGCAGCATAATTTTTCATGTACTTTACATTTGTAATTTCATTTTATTCTCTTTTTTTTTGTATTTTTCTACTTTATTTGTAAACAATTTAGTTTACTCTACTGTTCATCTTATATATTTCTTGATAGGCATCGCTTGTTAATGCATACCTTTAGAAAAAAAATCATAAGGTTTGTCAAAAATCAAACTACCTAAAAACACCATGGCGATATATATATAAGTAATATTTCAATTGTTTTATAACCATGATATTGACAGCTTTCGTCTACCCGATTTAGCTAATTTACAGTTTTCAAATTTTATATATTTCAGTGTTTTGCTTTATTTTGCTTTATTTAATTTTCGCCTACCCTACAAAATTGTAAATATTTTTATACATAACTTTGTTAAGGCAAACTTTTCAGTAACAGTTTTAATTTTAAATTGCATTTCGTGCTATATTGAATTCAACTATTTTTTCTCCCAAAATATGCCCAAAACTTTTAAAAGGAAAAATAGACATTTCTACTTGCGTTTTTGAAGATCTGTTGGCTCGTGTCGTCTTCTCAGTTCGGCGTGATGTATAGTGCAGAGTACTTCGTGTAATACGTGGCCGCAACAATCTCGCAGAGAACATCCTGGTCACGGCACCAAAAATCGCCTTGTAGCGTAATGGCCTCTAAAAGCCACATGGCACCAGTGCTACCAGACTTGTAAAACCTGTGGTAGAACTTTCACACACATATATAAGATCGAAGACACAAAAGTTCGTTTCTGATGTTTATTTAAAGTCAGGTAGTTAAAGAAAGTCTTTTAATACAAGTAATTTTATTGTCTCAGTGTCCATCTTTTTTTATAATATTTAGCTACTGTAAAATGTTAAGAACTAATTATGTTTGAGTTGTTATTCATGAAATCTACATATTTGGAAGGTAACCTAACGAGGCATAATGGTATTTTGACTTACGTTGGCAGAACCACGGTTGGTGGCTCTGCCGCCTTGCCTCCCCGAATGTCTAGTACATAGACCTTTTATATGCACCGGCCAGACTGTTGATTACCAAATTAAGATGTAGTTTTCCTGGTGTTATGTCTTAACCTGCCCAGAGCTACGCTAACTTGTCAGTTTAATATTTCAACATTTTAAAACAATAGCCTAGCACCCTTTTTTGCAATTACATTACACCATGACAACAGTTTGGGTCTGATTATCAACAGTACAGATACCGACCAGTTAGGGCATGTTATTTAAAGTACTCATACAGAACATGCTCCAGCTGTTGTAACACAACCATAAAAACAGTTGGGGCCTTGTTATATGTAGTACAGACACAAACCATGTTCTACCTGTTGTACACAACCACAAAAAACATTTGGGGCCTTGTTATTTATAGTACTGATACAAACCATGCTCTATCTTTTGTTACCGGTCCATTACAACAGCCGGAGCATGATTATCTATTGTTCCGATATAGACCATGCTCTAGCTGTTGCTACTAGGACCATGACAACAGCCGGAGCATATGTATTTATTGTACTGATACAGACCATGCTCTAGCTGTTGTAACACAACCATCACAACAGTTATGTCCTGGTTATGACAACAGTGGTCGCATGGCTACAGTAAGTTCAAAACAGTACAAGTGTTTGTACAAACAAAATGTTGCATATATGATCAAATTTTGCACAATTAACGTGTATACCATTCGATATAGCATTAATATTTCAAATGGTGCGTGTCATAGAAAGAATTGTGAGACCTTATCTTCATATATATGTAAATATTGAAGCAACCATTTCTCGTATGTATGTTGCCACAAAAAGTGAACCTATGTTGTTTTTTGTTGTTTTTTTTTTTTGCCTCGTAAATGACTTATAGGCTGCTCCATGAGGGATATGTCACTGGGTGAGTAAAATGTACAGGGTGACCAGGACTCGAACCCGGGGCCTTTCGCTTACAGGACAAACTCTTTTGACAGAGCTACCTGGCCCCTTACACATTTTATCCACTTCAAACATAGTTGGAATTTTAGAGAAGGGCATTCATTTGTCTCGTTACTTATCACAAGGGCAGTGACTGCAATAACTCTAAAAGGATATGTAAGCAAATAAACATCACAATTAGGTTCAGGAAATACTACATGCAGTTTTGCTTCCTCTGAAGTGCATGTTTAACTAACAATTTTAACTTGAAAGCAATGATGTCTACAAAAGGAAACACTAAGTTACAGGGAGTTTTGTTGCATATGTTTTATATTGAAACATTATTTTAAATGTTCTGCTGGCGATTTTTTGTTTATTTGTATGTCTGTCTACTTGCTTTACTTGAATTACATATTTTGAGCCATACCTCAAAACTTTCTTTTTCAAGATAATTTTTTGAACATAACTGCACTAAACATTGCATGGTTTCATGGGGTAAGTTGATATAAGAAAAATATACGAATTCAAATTGCACTAACCAGTTTCAGTTAAATGAAACTACTAGATCTACATCGTTATTTCATCTTATAAGCTGACACGCGGACGTGTCCACTTGATATTTTTCAAGGCCACGTAAACGGAAATAAATAAGACATACCAGGCTAATAATCATTTTGTTGTTTGTTACATAACGTTGACAACCCTGCTAAGTCATACTGTACGGTAGGATACGTCACAATATGGAACTTAAATGATACGTAAATGTTGGAATTTCCGACATCTATAAAAAGTAACTAATTGACGCATGCGCATTTTGCAACCATGCGCGGCCTGTTGTCGTTATCCCTCTCCCAACCATACATTTACTTCATTATTTTTATTTACTTGTGTCATGCAGGTGAACAGGTAAATGCAAGATAGGATTGATATTTGTGTCATTGATTTATACTATGTCTATCTTAGAGAAAAAAATCTGTTCCTGTTGAAACATGACTCGTTTAAAATATCTTACATGTCCTTCTTTCTGTATCATTATAGTTCTTATATTAATACTGTTAAGAGCTTGTTATGGTGAACTTTTTACCCCTGACTTGAATGGGATGTAATAGTAGCGTGTGTGGCCTACACATTAAGACAGCGTTTGCAAGCACAAAAAACGAAAATATTTTGCTGTTAATTTGAAATATGTACCGACATGTCTTACTTAGATGAATGAAACGCAATAATCAATGGAACTTTAATTATATTTGTTGTCTATCTGATATTGTAGAAAAATGAGTGTGCTCCGGATATTGTACCAGATACACGTATAATAAACTATAAATTATGATATTCAGAACGAGAAGTCATTTTCAATCTTATAGGATGTTAAAAGATGCAACATATGAATCATAAACCTGGAAGAAACAAGAAAATTCAAGTGCTGAAAACTACAATATGTCACCCATCTTTAATGCTGGCTTTATTTAATGGATATAAAAAGTTTTGTGTTTTTATTGATCAAGAGGAGAAAGAATTCATGATAGATGCATTTTTTGGTAATTAAAGTAGTGAAATATACCACTTGGCCGCTGATAAGTCCATTATTAAATGCACTCTAATTCATTGAGCTATAAACCACCTGTACAGATTTAAATATAACAAGAGCTGTCCGTAAGACAGCCAAGCTCGACTATTCGAAATATTGTCCAAGAAGCGGGAAAATATTACCAAAAAAGGTTAAATATCAAAAGAGTTTTAAGTTCAAAGGGGACATCATTTGACCAAAATGCATATCAGAGTTATGGGACTTGCTGCTATCAACTAGTTTTATAACCCCGAAGGCACGTGTGAAGTTTCAATTAAATATCAGCATTAGTTTTGAAGATAGTAACCTGCATGTAAAACTTTAACCAGAATTTTCTAAGTCCAAAAGGGGGCATAATTTGCCTAAAATACATGTCAGAGTAATGGGACTTGACCCAGTGAGGTTGGTAATTGATCTAAAAAAAGAAAAAAATCAGTTTCAAATCTATATGCCTTTTAGTAATAGCTGTATGTACTTGCACGCAAAACTTTAACCACGATTTTCTAAGTCCAAAAGGGGGCATAATTTAGCCAAAATGAAGGTCAGAGTTATGGGACTTGCTGCTATCAACTAGTTTTATAACCCCGAAGACACATGTGAAGTTTCAATTCAAGATCTGCATTAGTTTTGGAGATAGTAACTTGCATGGAAAACTTTAACCAGAATTTTCTAAGTCCAAAAGGGGGCATAATTTGCTCAAAATGCATGTCAGAGTTATGGGACTTGTCCCAGTGACGTTGGTAATTGATCTAGACAAAGAAAAAATAAGTTTCAAAACTATATGCCTTTTAGTATTAGCTGTATGTACTTGCACGCAAAACTTTAACCAGAATTTTCTAAGTCCAAAAGGGGGCATAATTTGGCCAAAATGAAGGTCAGAGTTATGGGACTTGCTGCTTTCAACTAGTTTCATAACCCCAAAGACACATGTGAAGTTTCAATTCAGTATCTGCATTAGTTTTGGAGATAGAAACTTGCATGTAAAACTTTAACCAGAATTCAAAGTCCAAAAGGGGACATAATTTGCTCAAAATACATGTCAGAGTTATGGGACTTGAGCCAGTGAGGTTAGTAATGGACCTAGAAAAAGAAAAAAATAAGTTTCAAAGCTATATGCCTTTAAATGATAGCTGTATGTACTTGCGTGCAAAAACTTAACCAAGGTATGAAGCCGACGCCGACGCCGACGCCAGGGTGAGTAGAATAACTAGACTTCGAATAGTCGAGCTAAAAACTGTATCTGAAAAAAGTGCTCTGAACCACCTGCCAATTGCTTTAAAAGTGGCATGAATAGAAATGCTTACTAATATTGGAAGCCACAAATTTGAGTTATTGCATGGATTTTAGACACAGTTCTAAATCCTTTAAAACGTTTCATGATATAAAATACATTGTACTCGGGTATTCTGAATCAGCCTAAAATGTGTTTTACTGCTGATGATAACAAGTTTTACGACAAAAAGTTAGAAAACTGATATTTCTCTACGATTTAAGAATATTTTCATATTCCAGAAAGATGTTCAGTCAGCATTAATGAGAAAAAAATTCTAGCAGGGCTTTTGCTCTATAATTTAGTTTATCTTTTGTTTTCACAAGACCCGGCCTTATTCCCAAAAGATCTCTTTTGTTTTGCTGATTGTATAGCCTCCATCTTTTATGTGTGTTTTAGGTAAATGAATTCATACGAGAAAGTTTTATCATCTGAATTGTGACCCAAAGGTATCTGAAATCAGTATTGAAGTTATGTATGCCATCATCTAAATAAAAAAAAGTATCGACTATGTCATGGTAGCACAGCTAACTTTGACCAAAGCTGTGTGAAGCAATCTTATTTTTCATACCAAAGACCAAGTAGTCACCCTTTATTAAATCTTGGTTTAATCATATGTTGTTGCTATGATATATTCAGATCTTACACTATTACAAATTATATCGTCCATCTGTTACTTGAAAAGCAGGATAACAGAACCAAAAATCTAAAAGTCCTCAAATTTTTCCTTGATTTAAAAAAAAGAAAGAAATGTATTGATATTTGCCCCATACTTTGACGCAAATATATATCGGTAGCACAGATTATTGTCTTTCCATACCATACTTCAACTTTGGATTTTTCCATTTGGGAAAATTATCTGCTTGGTGACAGTTGCATCACAGAAAATGTTATAACTAACCCAGGTAATTTCATAACTTTACTTTCCTATTAACCACTGATCAGTAACCAATATAGGTCTTTGTTAAAATAATATTCTATTGTAATTATACATGATTTTCCCATGCATAAAGGCAAAAGAGTGCATACTTTGCAGGAGATGAAAAGTACATAGTCACCTATGCCTACAATAATTGTCCCCATGTTCCAGAATATTAAATACAGGGTCATTTCTTTCGGCTCAAATAAATCTTTTCCAGAAATTGGTCCCGTTTTTTTTTCAAATTGTGAAATTTTTCGCATTTTCTACATCTAAAGAAAGTAGTACCTTCGGGCATTTTTTTTTACTTTAGATTAAGTGTCTACATATGTGACATTAAATCTTAATGTAAAATTATGCATTTATTAAGTTATTCATGCTAACAACTCGTCTTTCTACTATTTATCTCAGCAATATCTATTCGCCTGACAAGCCCATTTTCAACAATTTTAATAGCCTTACTGCATTTCATTGATTAGAGCGTCTTGTTATGTTCAAGTAAGGCATGTTGCTTCTCAATCTAATGCCATTAGAGCTTTTATAATTCTGCCTGCAGGTCGTGTGAACAACAAAGACAAACAATGTTAAGACGTTAATGTACCTTTTAAGTAAACGGATGTTCAATTTAAGACCATATTCTAAACACTGTTCCCAGACTTAAATTCCATTAGACTAAAATGACAAGATGTGTAACCTAACGGAATATTTATCTGTAGAAACATTTTATCCGGAGGTAATTTAACAGGGATGGATGAAAAGAAAGACTCATAAAAACACGCAAACATTTCGAGCTAGAATTTCCCTTTTTCACAGATTGGATCAGCTAGGGACCGAATAAATTCGTTTGACGTATATTTGATCCAGCTTTTCCATGAAAAGTTATTTACTTCATTCTCTTTAAATATAACACAATACCATCGAAATTATGCAGCATTCTGAAAAACACCAAGTGTTGACATAGGAATCTTTCCAAACTAGTTAGTATCTTGGTAAGTTTTGCATATGTAATCAAAACACTATATTTTGTGGGGTGTTTCCACTGTAGGGCATTTTACCATGTTGAACTGTGAAAAAATAAAGTTTGGTTTTATTCGTAGATGGATTACTGTAAAACTGTACCATTGTTAAAAGATGACAGTTACTCTACTCCATTTCATGTGTTTTTTTTTTGTATTCAAAAATTAAATACTTTGTTGTTACTTAGTCACAGTTAAATACCTCATTAAGATCTATCTGCAGTATACAAATACAATGATTTACCTTTATTGAGACAAATGCAATAATGAAATCATTAACATTAGTTGCACTAGAAAAGCAATGCAAACATTTTTTATAGTGAACGCCGTATGCAATATATTCGCGAGCGGCGCAGCCACAAATGAGAATGTAAATAATAGTGTTCATGAGTGAAATAACTGCTCTTATTATTTTATGATTTTCAATGATTTCAACGATATTATACGCATTTTACCAGCGTGTATTTCATTATGACGTGATAACGTCGTTACGTCATGATATCTTTGTCGAAACATTGCCAAATTATTCTAAAACTGTATGAAGTTTCCAGATTTCTTTTACGTTTTATTATGGTGGAGAGTATATTTTCAAATTCTAATAGGTATTTATAAACATCTATATCTTTACCGAAGAATTTCCGATTATTTTTAATTCATTCCTTTTTTCGTTGGTAGTTTCAGTACCAGGAAAAAACGATACTTTTACAGGTTTGAAACAGTGAGAATATCAGTATCACATATGTATTCTTTTACTATTACTTCACTGAAAAGCACTACATAAAGTTTTCGATTACATTGAAATAACACGGAAAGGGTAAAATGTCTTTCACTTAACATTTAATCTTTTTCACTTAATCCCCTTTCCATTTAAACAACATATTCATTATCAAAGTGTTTCGATAAAATTTTAAATCGACGTGTTGTATATTTTTGTTAAATACGTCTTACATTTCGCATGATTTATTAGCTTTATCTCTGCATATTACCAGTGTGTGTATTATGTCATTGAGTTTTACCTTACCAAAGACGAAAAAGTTCCATTCATAAAGATATTTCATTCAAAGGGAGCGAATTAATTTACCTTCATTATGTAATATTTTCTAGTGTTATCTGAAAGGATAACAGAATTCATTTACAGAATCAAGTAGATATTATAGTATTCTATGTATTTTGGACAGCTTTACATATTTATATGCCATACATGTTATTACTGAGTCTGTTCTGCGGAAATGTTAGAATTATTTCGGGGGCGATTGTTTACTGTTGCTTGTAGGCATATGGTATTAAGAGAACCTGAACCGTGTTGTTCACTCTGGGGCTAACCGCCCCAAAAACTTAACTACGGCACGCTAGAAAATAGTCGAATATTCTGAACAGAATTTTATTTCAGAAAATACCTAATCCCGTAGAGAGATCATGTTCCAGTCCGACATGTTCTGCGTGGTAATTTCACAGAATACATGTGTATAAGTGTTTCTTTTCCCCAATGCAGATAGTTTCCATGAGAACTTCTAGTGTGACAATCGTTTCATAGCTCTCCAGGCCTGGTGGATATTATTCTAGCCTGTGAAAGGTGTTCAGAAGCTCGTGTGAAAATTTAAAAAATCCTCTGCGAAGAAACTA
>NW_026460932.1:0-72822 GCF_021730395.1 Mercenaria mercenaria | reverse complement strand
AGTGGAGTATTTCTATTGATTTTAATATATTTTCTAGCACTTCCTCTGCATTAGGTAAGTATTGGGATATTTCAACTACCTGTAGTAAAAGGCAATATCTAAAACAGTTTGTAGCCTGAGTTGGAATCAGTCTATTTTCAATCGATCTTGGTATCATAACCGACATAGTAAAGGGATGTAATAATCATTTAATAAATTTGCATTTGTAATAAATTGTGGCAAAATATATACTTGCAAATGCTAATCTTTGAACATTTAATACTGTTACAGTGGTGTTTACATATTTACATGATTCCTTCTGCAAAATATGTTTATTACATTTCAATTTATGCTAAAATAACGCTATTCTGGTTGGGCAACCAGGATAGAAAAATTAAATTCTAAAAATAACTCAAGTGAAAATCTAAAATGTATTAAGATTTTAGTGAATACAAATAAGTATGATATTTAGTTAAATGTTTGTGGAGTAAGGTTAAATTTTACCCTTTTATCACACTTTCAATGCAGAGTAAAGAAGTCTAGTAAACAAATTGCATGCAACTCTGACATTAAAGTGCTTCCGTTTTCTGTTTATAATTACATGTATGAAGTGTGTTTTAATAATGAGTAGACAGGAACCAGTACGTTGTATTAAGGTGCAAGTTAAATAGAAGTTCTAACGCTGAAACAAAATGGAAAAAAATGTATATTTGTTTAGCACTCACAAGATAGCTTTTGTGTGCGGTTGCATTAGCTTTATAATGTACGTGTTTGCTTTTCTAAGCGGAACAGGTAGGTTGGAGCCTAGAATCCAAGGGAACGCTACCCCAAAATCCGTAGCTGAACGTAATAGACTGACATGGGCAAACGTGAAACTAAAAAATAGAGTACGCAAACCTTCTGTGTCCGTCGTCTCAAACTATTGCGGGCGTTCTGGAAAGAGACCTCATCATCAATGTAACTTTTCGGGATAACGTTCTATGATATAACCTTTCAGTTTAACTATTTGATCAAAAGAAATGTAGTACTACACCTTTCATGTTATCTTCATGAATTTATTTCGTACTATATATTGACATTCCTGTTATAATTAGATGGCATTTGTAAAACTGTTGGAAACCAACTTTAATTAAAAAAAGTAAGAAACATTTCGGCATGCAAACGTGTACTAGGATTGTTTGTGATTATCTTAATTTCGATATGCTTAGAGGTTTATGTCTCTGCTTTAAGACACAAAGTACCCAAAATGCGGTAAAGACCGGTCCAATATCCTTAGTATCAATAAACATGCAATTGATGTCATACCGTATACAAACATTTTATCACAGATGACTCAATGTACACATACAATGACTATCTTACACTAACTTCACTTCTTAAGTAACTTAAAGAATGAACGATGACTCATATAATGGTAAAGGTAATATCATCTACAAAGGTGTGCTACATTATACACTACAAATCATCATTTTCATAATAGTGAACTTGGGAGTGCCTCTTATATAAACTTTTATAAAATCTACCTCAAAAGAAAGTTGCGACAGCAGGTGTACCCAAACTAAAGATATTGAGGATTAACCCTTTTTTGTAGTTTTAGTAAAAAAAACTCCAAATACAACACAAAACCAGTTTTATTTAAGCTAACTATAAATCAAGTTTATTACAGTAAAAAATAAAATCCTTAATAAAGTTATAAACTGGAACCACCTTTTATTGATCACGGTGAAAAAATATATTTAAGTAACTGTGACTTTGATTTTGAACCAATGACATTAAAGTGATCAATATCTCAAAAATGTTCAGCCTTGACTTGGATTTGATCCGAGACCTATACGTTCCACAGTGCAAAAGGTAACATTGGCCCGACGATATAGACCACTGCGCCATGATGGATTGTTTTCAAGTACACAGGTTTATTAAGACATAATGTTCTGGTGGATTGTTTTCAATTATACAGGCTTATTAAGTCATGATGTCCTTCAACTTGGTCCCACTGACCTCAGGTGTAATCACAACCTTGATTTATATAAGCTACCTACAGGTCAATTTGAATGTCAGTATACCAATGCTAGTTAAAGTTATTGGGCGGAAACTGTTTTTATTTTTAGCAACAGTGACATTAGCCTTAACCCTAGTAACCCCAAGTGCAAACTAAAACTCTTATCTTCTGGCAAAATTTCAATGCAATTGGTCATTCCTAACTCGAGTTATTTAACGAAAACGGATGTCATCCGACCGGCCGCCATAAGACATTCGCCACCATAGAAACTACCTCGTAATGTTAAATAATTTTCTGAACAGAATTCTTTGTCCTTAAATTCAATATGTTGAAGTGTTTTATTCGTTAAACATGATAGGTAGTCTAGAGAATACTTATCCATATTCAGAAATCAAATTATCTGTGCCTGGATTAGTTGTGAAATACCTTTAAATCGATAAGGTTATTCTTTTTGAAAAAAAAAAAAAAATGCTTACCGAAAATTTATGAATTTTAAAAGCTGGCTGAACTTCTTAAAGGTTACAGAGATACCCAGACATGTTTTATTAATCAATATGGTTATCAAGACCTAGTTACAAAATGTACAGATTACTGTATAGAAAAAATAACTTTTGATTATGATATCCAAATGCCTATTACCATTTATTTAATTTATTTTTTAAGTCGACATTGATGCCCTTCGTCAAAAGAAGCTAAAGAGTACAATCATTCAATTTGACTATCTACTTCTCTCTGATCTATTTTCTTGTCATTTTGACTCATTATGCCCCTCACTGGGTTCAAACATCTCTTTGGGCGTTGAATTATATGGGAAAGCAATTCAGCAGGCTAACGGAAGGATTATGCCGTTGATTATACTAATGTGCCCGCCCATGATAAAATAAAAAAGGGCAGGTACCTAGAGTCTTCCTCCGCCGTCGAAACCTTGAATTTCGCCTAATGACCTATGATTGTGCCAGCGTGAATTATTTAATGTGAGATATATTGCACGAGTGAAGTAATGTCAATCTAACAATCGGTTGACTCGCAAATGCGCTAAAAATTAAAAAAATAGAATCTATTTATCAGAGACATATCGACTATACCTCGGAATTATATTTTTGTCCGAGTTGTTGTTATATAATATGTAGCACTGTGGCTTCGCGGTTTCGATTTTTTAATAAAGTTGATGCAACTTGATTTATCATTTCCGAGAATTCTGGAACACTTAGTGGGTAAAGGTACACTCCTGTGTCACATCATTCGAACAATTACTGTGTAAGTATACACTTCTGTGTCAATTACTGAAAAAATAACAAAAACTGTGTAAGTGTACACTTCTGTGTTACATCATTTGAAGCATTACTTCGTAAGTATACACTTCTGTATCACATCACTTGAAAAAATACTCTGTTTAAAGTACTCATTTGAGTGTCACATCACTGGAGCAGTTACTGTGTAAGTGTACACTTCTGTGTCACTTCACTGGAAAACTAACTGTGTAAATATACACTTCTGCGTCACATCACTGGAAAAATACTGTGTAAGTGAAAATTTCAGTGTCACATCATTGGAACGATAACTATGTAAGAGAACACTCCTGCGTCTTATCATTGGAGTAATAACCGTGTAAATGTACACTTCTGTGTCAAATCATTGGTGCAATAACTGTGTATGTATACACTTCTGTGTCACATCACTGGAAAATTTACTTTGTAAGTGAACACTTCAGCCTCACATCATTGGAACGATTACTGTATAAGTGTACACGTCTGTGTCACGTGACTAGAGCATTTACAATGTAAGTGTACACTTCTGTGTCGCATCAATGGAAAACGTACTGTTTAAATGTACACTTCTGTGTCGCATCACTGGAAAAATTACTGTGTAAGTGAACACTTCTGTGTAACATCAATGGAAAACGTATTGTGTAACTGCACACTTCTGTGTCACAACACTGGAAAAAATACTGTGTAAGCGAACATTTCAGCGTCACCTCATTGGTGCGATAATTCTGTAAGTATACACTTCTGCGTCAGATCAGTGGAACAATTACTGTGTAAGTGTATACTTCTGTGTCACATCTCTGTACACTTATGCATCACATCCCTGGAAAAATTACTGTGCAAGTAGACATACCGTTCACTAGAACGATAACTGTATAAGTGTATGCGTTACGTCAACTGAATAAATACTGTGCAAGTTAACATTCTGCTTTACATCGCTGGAACAATTACTGTGTAAGTGTACACTTCTGCACCACATCACTTAAGCAGGTACTTTGCAAGTTAACATTTCTGCGTCACATCACTGGAGCACACTACTGGATGTACATGCCATTAAAAGGCTCAAGAAATTGGCCTTAATATTTTCAAACATTTTCAACAGAGTTTTAACAGGTCACCATTAAAATTCACCACTTACTTTTTACTATTTAATGGCATTTTCATGACCATAGCTTTAATGCCATATATTAAAAAGCCATGAAATAAGTCAATTAAAACCCTGGTAAATTATACCTTGTTAAAATGACCTTGAGGGCCATGAAAAGCTGCTAAACATAAACCATTAAATTGATTTAAAACCCCATAGAAATTTCTTAATTGGCATTAAATTAATGAGCCATTAAAAAGTACCCCTTAATTTCACATTAAATAGTACAAACTAAGAGGGCCATTATTTTTTTAAATACTCTATTAATGGCTATTAATTATTAAGAATTAGTTAATTGTTTCGTTAAATATGTCAGATTCAATTTTAATGAGTTTGTAATATTGTTATGTAATATCAAATTAAGGGCCATGAAAATTTACAACAAGAACTAGACATCATTAATATAATCAACTTCATATTGAGGTTGGCTTTATAGATTTAAACTACGTATTACTACACATGTAATAGTATCTATACTGTACTGTTTTGTAAAATAATAGAAAGAATATTTGATTCATTTGTTCTCATTACTTTGTTATTTAAATACGTGAAAAAGCCTTGAAAAAAAAAAAGCATTTGTCATATTGTATCCTCATTCTGTCATATGTTCATATGAAATGAGAAAATAAATGGATAATGTAATGTATTGTGTCGTACTGAGAAGGGTATACATGTACCGGTTTAAAGGTTTGAGTTTAAAGATCAAGTGACCATGTGGGTAGTTTTAACTAACCAGCATTTCTATTTTGACAAACATTCTGACCAAGTTTTTATTGTTACAGACATTAGGCGTCATTCGCATTCAAAAAGCCACTGTTGATGACAATGCCAGCACACAACGGGCGATCACAATTTAGGTCTCCATCAGTACTTAGTGCTCAGGTACGTGCACTTAAACAGCTTAGAAATGTTTGAGGGATTGCATCACAAGTAGCTTCCATAAATCAAGCGTACCACAATCTTTGATTAATTGAAACGAAGAAGCCATTGGTCTTAAGGGGGCGCATACTGCTACATTCACAGTTCATGCAGAAATGAGGAAAGGTGCTTATTTAAGAAATTGATGGTTTGAAGATAAAAAACATATTCTTAAATTGATATAAAACTGATGGACACCTGTAACATTCAGTACTTTGTGAATACGTATGTTGTACTATAAATGTAACAAGTAAAAAGGCCTTTGTAAAAGCACATTCAACACATATAAAGCTTTTGTATAAGGAAAAACAGGCTTTTTACAGTACCACAAATAATGTTGTAGGGATGAGTTTTTCTTTCTAAAGCACTAGGTTTGATTAAACATATAAAAGTTTAACGTCCCGTGATCTCAACTCGGGATGGACGCCATCTTTCTCATTGATAAGAAATGTAAACGAAACAATCGGAGTGGGGTCAGCATTGCAAGGGCATAACATGACATTCTACATAATGAATACCTTAGTACAGATATCTAAGATGCTACACAGGTCTGGTGGGTTAAAAGCATAACGTTGTTCACTTGAAATTGATCTTGAAACACTGGTTAATTAATTTAGTATATTTACATGGTTTTTAATTTTCCCACGGCTTCTCGGCGATTCACTGTAAAAGGAATTACTGCGCTGGACAAACGGTAACTCTAGTAATCGACGGAAGACAACTTAGGTGTCAAAACGTGTATGACTTTTTAAAATACCGGCGTTATTTATAATTTATCAAAAAACAAATCCTATTAAGAAAATTCGTCTTTAAAATCTGAAAATCATTAATTTCTATGGACATTTATCAAAATATATTACTTACAGTGGACTATTTTGCGAATCGAACTCATTTCCGCTTTCAATTGTAAGGCACTTCTGTTATACTTTTTGACAACAATAACAAAACACAAAATTAATTAATAAAGTCACATGTAAACCGACTGCTACTCAGATCAGTGTAATTGTAGTTGTTATTACAGTATCATACTTGTTCATTATACGTTATGAGATAAAGTTTTTCTTGAACTGCAATATCAATTGATTACGTTTAGATGGTATAGCATTTACAACTTGTCTGATCCCCTTTTTACGTGAATGACAGCAGTCTCGTGCAACTCATGCAAACAGAGTTATGAAAAGTATGGTGGAAAATTCAAGAACACATTATAAATGACATTAAAATGAGGATAATTGTATATTCGTCGAGCTTTGATCATTGACATTCTTGCTGTGTATTATAAGTATCATAGTAAGTTTTGTGAGTGAGATAAGAAAGTTACTTTTGCACATATACACATTGATGCGACTTCTCAACCAAATTCACACAATTTTTAAGGACTCTTAAGACAATAGCTTATCAAAAGTTTGTTGAATGTGTTTTGATATTTAAGTGCACTATAGTTCATGAATACCAAGTTCGAAATTAATATTAATAATTGAACCATCTTTAGTCCATTATTGCAAGCCACTCGACTTCTGTAAAAATAACTGTTCAATGTATTAAGGGGAATATACACTTTTAGTTTTGGGATATGGCCTTCCTTGACCACCATATCTTTTCATATCCACTACTTTGTAAACAAACTAAATACTGTGTTTAAGCTTACACATGCAAAATGAAAATAAAAACGGTGAACATATTTCACTTTGTTTTCTTTAAATTAGAATCTCTAGGATATTAAAAATGTTTTTGCACAAAAATATTAATTCTCATACCCCACCTACTTTTTTCTAATTTCAAAGTCTGCGTCCCCTTAAGTGAAATTTTACAAATCGCAAACATATATTATTTCTATTATTTTAGCTTGAAAATGTCATTTTGACTATAGTGAGAACAGAATTTCCTTCTTTATTTAAAACCGCACTGTTTGTAAATAACAATATTATGGCCTCTTGTGTTCTGTGCTTCCGGGAAATCTACCCTTACCTTTTACCTTTTGTGTTTAGCTAATATGAAATAAGGCAATGCCTCAATCGGGAATCGTTACAGTCCATCAGCTTGCCCAGAAATATGCATTTGTATCCATATAAAGGTAGATTTTGGAATAAAAAACAATACTTGCCCATATTTGTACTGATGTGCAAAACGTTGTGGTTTGGACTAGTTATGTGGACGCTTATTACGCACCATCTTATTTCTTTTGTAACTATTTAACCGGGAATTGACAATTAAGATAATGTGATAAGCTTTCACATTCAAACTGTATTAATTAGTGTTAAACTGCAACTGTAAGTGTCATTATGTTAATGGATATACCGATAGACGATAACACTCGCTCATTAGTACAATCCATTTCATTTCAAAGTTTATAAATGAAATGTACGGGTTTTTTTTAAATGTTTGTATTCGGCAAAATATTTAACTCGTAATGGTGTGGAGAATACGAGCTGTTTAATTAGTTTTTCGCTAAGAGATATATTAAAATTACCTTCAACGTCGTTTACAATTCATTTAACATTCTAAATATTTAGGATACAATCAGCTCGTGGAAGATATCAAGAGAAAGAGATGAAAGATCATCATGTTAAAAAAACAACAGGAACAGGAAGAGAAATAATTTCTGAAATCATACGGTCTATAGATGTGAAAATATCTAATGCCGAAAAAGAAATTAAAAGTAGAGAGAAGGAAAGATAGATTAACATAGGAATGGTAATACGTATAGGAACGACTGTGTTTCCTAATGATATATTAGCGGTAAACATGTCTTCCCTTTTGAAATACACTATATGTATCATATGACACTTTTTTCCCTCTTTCCACTATTATCAATTTTATATTCATCTTTGACATTCCTTATTCCATCTAGTACCTTAAGATTTATTTTCAATCAATGACCCGATCTGGTCAGTTCGAACAGATACGATATAATATTAGAAAATATTCCGCAGAAACTATATAAATGTCGTCTTACTGAATGAATCAGCCCACCAGCCGACGCGTACGGTTTTCTGTATATTAGTCTATTGGATAGTTTAACTAAAATTGTCGACCAGATGAAAAGAAATAAATGGTAGAAATTTTATCAAGGCTAGTGTTACGGTGCATGCTATAAGAATTTTTTTCCTAGTTTATTAAGCTATTGACAATGTTTGATTACATCACATGATTTTGAAAGAGACAAAAAACTACTTTTTAAAATAGTTTGTAAGATTTTTCTAATTTGAACTTAAGACGTCAATTTCTCCAAAGGCTTAATATTTTGCATTCTTTTTGATAGCAATGCAGCTTATGTGTGCAAACTCGAGCGCACATTTTTGTCAATTATTTCAGAATTAAGATAATAACATTTATTGTTACTTTAAATACAGTTTTATTCTGTAACAAAGCAGGTATGTTTTAGCGATATCATCGTAAAGCAACATTTTTACGTTAAACAGAGCATATCACTGTACCGAATTTGTTCGAGAACCAAACTATACATATATTATCCGAAAATTTCGTGACGTCATCCCAGTTGAGATAATGCTAACCTCTATGAAACAACATAATTCTTTTAATTTTCCAACCCGCCATTATTCAACTATCGTTTTATTAACATTGTTAAAAGTTATATATCAGATCAATTGTTAAAGGCATTTCTAATTATACACCGAGAAATGTGTTGTTTTTTTACAATCTACTTGCTCTTTGAAGTCGTTGTGTTATAGATACTGTTCAATGGAAGTGATTTGATATGACCAGACATCATTGATCCAGCTGCATGTCATAAGTTGTCGTTTTGAGATCAAGGTCTCGTTGCATCGGAGTCACTGCAATAAATAAAAGCAAAGAAAGTATACCAAACGTAAGACAGATGGGATAAACGTTATTGATAGAGGAAGTACGGTGCTCGGAATTGTGCTTTGCTTAAGATTAATATGGTGTCAGACTTTTATGATATTACGAATCCTTTCAACGAACTATAAAATAGCAGACAAACTCGTTAAATGCTGGCAAAAGCAGCAGTTTGTGCTTTTCTGTGTTTCTGCATTAATTCCTATGTTTTAGAACCTTTTCCATATTTGTGATATAACTTGCTACAGGCACACCTTATAAAATTTATGTTATAGTGTGATAGCTGAACCTTCGTTAAAAGTCATTTCGGGTATCTTTGAACAACATAACTTGTCTGCATTTGCTTAATTATGATAAAGTCAACTTAAGAGGATATTAAAACCTGATGCCCTTATGATTATCCAGGAGAAAATATTAATCAAAATCATCACTGAAGACCATTTTAACGTGATAAGATTCAACAGCTAAACTGATAGACTTTATTAATTGAATCAAGGCCTTCCGGATTAAAAAAGGAAATTCCATTTGTCCTTTTTCCGTGGGAACACTGTAACTAAGAAGAACATTACTTAATCTCCAACTAGTATTACTAAGTCTTTTGAAACATAGAGGAACATTCCTCTATGTACAACATATGAAAGATAGAGGGACATTATCCTCTTCAGCTAATAGTGTTTTGTAACATAAAGAAGCATTCCTCTGTCTGCAACATATGACATATAGAGGGACATTAAGTCCATCTATAGGTGTTTTTGTAACATAGAGGAACATTCCTTTATTTTTATGGTCCAGTACTTCTAATAAAGTTAGTGCTTCTCTATATCAAGCGGTTGTGTCTTTGTGTTATTCTAATAAAAAAGAACATTTGAACTGTTTTCTATATCAAGCTTGAATATAACATCAGTGTGAACCAGCGATTGATTTTAATGAATACCACTTCATTTAAACAGTAGGGTAAATTGATATGCAGTATCCAGTCTTATCACAAATACTTTAACAAGTTCATTACTTTTGGAAAATTGAAAGGAAAATTACCAATATTGCACTAGAAACGGTATGGAACCATAACTAATCAACCAAAATTAAACAAGGCAGTCTGAATGACAGCTATATCCCCCGCTATTGTTATGGAAAGTGAAAGAGTTTATGGTATTGAGTGGAACCATTAAGCAATCCAGTTGTGACCTTGACCTTAAGCTGGCAGGGGTGAATTTCACATTCTGCACACTGTCATGATGAGGGAAATATTACAGCCAAGTAATATTAAAATCTTTCAGGGGTTCAAGAGATACAGAGCAGACATAAAATGGAAGGTTCAAACCTTTGACCGTTAGTTGTGACCTTGACCTCGAGACCTTATAGCTGTCTTGATGAGGTGATTAATAGACCCAATTTACTTGAAAATCCTTCAAGGGTTTTAGGACATGCTGAGCGGACACAAAATAGAAGGCTCAAACATTTGACCTTGAGTTGTGACCTTGACCTATAGCCGACATGGCTGACACATGGGTTCTGCACATCGTCACATCGACTTGATATGGTGATCATTTGACCCAAGTTTCATGAAAATCCTTCGAGGGTATTAAGAGATACAGAGCGGACTTTAAATGTTACGTGTGTTTGGGGTGTTCTGTGCTTCGGGGAAATCTACCCTTACTTTTTTGATGATCGTGTTTTAAATTTCTCACGATGCAGAAAAAAAAACTTTTTGCATATTTCCCATTTTTTTCGAGATTTTTTAAGAAGTTGCGTCTCAAATAGTTCTTTGCAAGAAACTGCGTAGACCATATACGGTCACGGTCAATGAAATCAAAAGTAAGCATGTGATACAGTTAACAAAAAAGTAAACATGATCCAACATTAATTAAAGTGAATTCAAAAACAAGAACAAATATGAAATAACATGACAAAAAATATCAAAAATTTGCCAATGATACAATGTATTTAAAAATTCAAGTCATTTTTTTCAACCAAAGACAGTAGATTGAGCTCGGCTTGGCAGTGAAAACGCATGCTCACGCCGAAAGTCTCGCTTTTTTTACCTATGCTCGCGGAAATTAATGTCGATTTCATTGCCAAGCCGGATTCAAACAATGTCAATTGGTTGACAAAATGGTTTGAGGACAACATTGTTTTGAATATCATCGGCAAATCCCGGAGATAATTTAAAAAAATTTTTAAATCGAAAGTTGTTGGTTATTTGGTGACTATAAATTAATGAACTTCAAATAGGAGAAATAACGGACAAATCACGACGGATAGTAAACACTCCGGCTTTCTGTCCAGCCGCAGAGTACCTGTGATTGAAATGACAAGAAACGAAATACAAATTAGAACTGTATTTTATTTTGCGTTCCCCAGTGAACACCATATGTTACAGTTTCACCTTTTACTATGGTAGTCTTGAAACTATTGCATATGTTATTCACTAAGGTATTTCGAGCTTAGTAATACACACAAATATCCCTGTTTTATTATAACCCAATAGAAGTGTCATGTTTGCTATATACTAATGCACACAAACTCAGCTCAGTCCAGTAAAATTAAAAAATGTTTAACTAGACGGCATTATGACAAATGACAGTTGCTTGAGTCCAAATTTATCAAACTTAGTGTAATTATGTCATTGCCAAAAATCAGACAGTTTAACATTTTCATCTCTTTTTCGGTAACAATTTATATCTTCGATTTTTGTCATGATTAATCAAAGATCAGGCATTTTTGTACCGATTAAACGATGTGGAAATGTCGACTGATTCCCAACACTACACTACGCTCGCCAATGCAAACTATTTTTGATAAACATGTGTACCACCCTACTGCCGAGATGATCCACTTTGATGATGGATCGTATAATATTCTATTTAAAGCCTCTCACAACATCGAGCGATAGAGCAGATACCGATAGCTTTAACTTTGGGTCATATGAAACATAAAATCATAATTATATCCAAACTTGATAAAGGTTCGTATCATGTAGCAATTAGGTTTTACGTGTTATAAAGACTAATTCAATATTCGCAATTTTGAATAATAATAACTCAAAGGCCATAAGACACTGGTCAAAACAGGCCGTTGGTCAAATGTTCACATTTACTTCAATTTTGTATAAACATGTCAAACTTATTTCTACCCTTTTTCACCCTTTTTATTAGAAGACTACAAACTTGTAAACACAACTTGTGAAATAGTTGTGGAATGAAAATAACGTAGACAAGAATTTTCAACTTTCGCAAAAGTGAGGAGCGTTCCACCCTTTTTATTTATTTAGTAGACTGTAACTTTATTTGTTACAAAATATATATTGTTGAAAGGGAGGGATATTCTCAAAATTGTCAGAAGGGAGGAACGTTCCACCCTTTGCATACAGCTTAATAGATTATACACAATATTTGTAAAAATAATTCATTGAAAAGACTTTTTAAAAACCTTTAATCGTAAAGGAAACGTGTTGTTGAAAGGCCCTTTAAAAATAGTTGTGGAATGAAAATAACGTAGGCAAGAAATTTCATTTTTCGCAAATGAGAGGAACGTTCCACCCTTTCTATTAGTAAACTATAGACTTTATTTGTTACAAAACATTTTTTGTTGAAAAGGAGGAATATTCCTCCCTTTGAGTGTCTATTATGTTAACAGAATTTACAAGAATTTTTAAGTTTTGTGGAAGGGAGGGACGTTCCACCCTTTTCGTTGATATAGATTTTAAGAAAAATCATACTGTTGAAAGGCAGGGATGATCCTCCCTCTAAATAAGTTACGTAGGTATGAATTTTTTCAAGAAAGGGAGGAGCGTTCCATCCATTTTTAGCTCACTTTTTTGTAAAAACATTTCAGCTTATGTTCAGTGTTTTTATGTAAACAAATTTGACATGAATATGTTTGTGAAAGGGAGACATTGTTTAAAGGGATAAATATTACTCCCTTTATATGTAAAACAGAATCAACATGAATTCTCAAATTTTGCAGAAGGGAGGAACGTTCCACCCTTTGCATTCGGTTTAATAGATACTACACAATATTTCTAAAAACAAATCATGCTATCAAAAGGAGGAATATTCCTCCCTTGAAAATAGTTTGTGAAATAAAAACTACAAAGATAAGAGAAAATTGTCTTAATTATGTCTTGGACATCCACAGACCAGAATGACTTTTTCCAGTAGTATGACAATTACACCATAAAGTGAGATGGAAAATCCTTGATAACCGGCCCAGAAAAAAAAAGAACTTGATGGGAAAGTATTAAATTATATTGGACGCTGTTATATTTACTTTGTACATTACTTCAATTCTGTTTCAATAAATAACACTCTAGTCATTGAGCGAAAACTGTGAATGTCGTATTTTTGAGACCAATCTGGCCTGCTTATTATCTCTTAAACAGCACCCTCGCATATCAAAATAAGATGTTTGAAATCATATATGCGTATCCATTTACATGTTGAAAACTTAAAAGAATAGTTTTTAGCGCAGACTGTATCCTGAAATTGATTTGATACAATAAATATCTATAAGCTTTATACCTCTCTCATTTAATTAAGTAAAGAAAAGTAATTTATTTGTTCGGACGTTGTATTGTCGAAACTCCTTAAATGAAAAACAGTTGATTTTTTTCATAATTTGAATATTCTGGTGTGTGGTGGGGGTGGGAGGGATGGGGGACGCGGGGGGGGGGGGGGTCGATAAATATAACTTTATAAAGATGTTCATTATGGAAATTTTCAACCTTTAATGATGAAAATTGCACAGACGACCTTTGAAATCGTTAAGGTATCAAATGTCTAGCAAGTCAATACTCAAAACAGAGCGTTAAAATCAATAATAACAACTACATACAAAACCGGTTTATTAACTGTTATTGGTAAATGATAATACATAGACTGACGTGTATGTTACAAATAAACAAAAAGGAATTTACATACTATTAGCTTCTTCATTTAAAATTGCAAATTTATCTGTATAGCCTAGCCTAGAATTGTAGTTACTGACAATTTCAGTGTTAACAATTGGGCCACATGCTATTAACATATTTTTATGTATACGTTTGAGAGGAGACAAATGCTCATCTATACATTATCACTCTCATTACACATTTACACATTTCCTATGATAGCATCAGTTCTGTAGAATGTCTTGGGATTCATTTGTATCCTAATGGGTTTCTGAAGATGTTATAATAGGCATTTCTAGCCTATCCCGATGCTGACTTGGATATCGTATGCCGACTTGGGGATTTTCTCAAATGCATCATGTAAGTATACGCAAGTAAAGATTACAGGGCTGTAGCTAGCGGTAATTTATTTCCAATTATCATTAACCATTGTTTTAGAAAAAAAGTCAAATAGATTTGTTACTATATCTAGCTGAAAATATAGCATTTTTACTTTTTTTAATCGTTCGTGTCTGAAAATAAGAGACACTAGTATGTTCTCTGTTTGTAAGGTTCCTCAACCCATGTTTTAAGCTCAGTGCTTTGCAATACTTTTGTACATAATATTTTTGCGTTTTATCTAATTAGAACAAATTTATGTTTAAATGAATTCAGTTGTTGGTATTATTACCGACATTTTAGGATTTTTATATTTATTAATCGAAAAAAATGACGTGAAATTAAATATAATGATTGATTTGTGATATTTCGTTATTTCGATCTGTCGCAGCGATACAACGACACACGTAGTCCTGCCAAACGTCGCCACGCATAATGTCACCCTGCCGAAAGTCGTTATGGGGCCCCGCCGAACGTCGCCATGCAAAACGTCGCCCCGCCAAACGTCGTTATGGCGCCTTGACAAACCAAATGTCAATCCCGGTAAAACGTCGGTATGGCGCACCGCCGAACGTCGGCCCGCCAAATGTCGTCCAGTCAACCATTGTTTCCGCCTTCAGGAGTGGCATGAAAGTATTAATTATATTGGAAATAAAAGATTGTAAGATTTTAATTTTGATGGAATATGTGCATGTCATTTATGAAGTGTTACCAGAGAATATTGCGCAATCTCACCACATACCCCTCCCCAAACTTTTCCACCACCACGCTCTTAAATTACACAATTTTTCCTTGAATAAAGATAGAGGGAAATATGCTTGCGTTCGCGCGTTTGTCTGCCCAATCGTCAGACAAGACTGGAACTGATCTCCACCAGGATAGAATTTGAGTGATGTAAAATTAAATTTTAAATAATAAAATAGTGATTATTCGTCACTTCCAAAGTGCTGAAATTGGAAATTACAATGGACTATTATACCATGGTACAAAACCTGTCTTTTAACAAATGTTTAACTTTCGATAAAGTAGTTTTAAACTGATAATATTTTTAATTAACACATGTATATTGGACATTCGTGTTCACTACCCGTAACACAATCCATCGGTCTCTATATTGGTATATTTGCACGTGAATTCCGCCCTATATATACTGCCACTGTGTGAAAAGAAAAACTACGGAAGTATCTGGGATATATTCATAAATTCTGAAAATGGCTATAGTCAAATCAGTGCTCATTGCTTGTACGGAACTTATTTTTATTTGCCATGTTGTAAACAGTTTCACGTTCGGTCAACACTGTCGTAATCAAATAGATACTGGAGCGTTTGTAATAAACTGTAGCAAACATTGTGAGTATCTTTCAGTTAGTGGACTATTGATCACACAATCCCAATATATTACCATAGATCGTCACCACTATGATCAAGATGCACACTCCGTGAAACTTTACGCTAGCTTTCGTCCAAATATAAGTAGTGTTTTTGTTCTGTGCCTTCTCAAATGTGGTGACATACAGTCAAACACAAGACCTGCAGCGGAAACCGTTACTTCTTATAGACAGCGACAAGCAAAGCATCCATGCACTGTCTGCAAGAAAGGAGTCATAGCTACCAGCAAAGCAGTGTCTTGTAATTCTTGCCAGCTGGATACATCACACCAAAATACCTTGATAGACTGCCAAGGAAAAATACTGATTTATGTTTTTACTGCGATATGTGTTTATTTAAGTTCCTTCCAGGAGAAAATATATTCAATGACATAAGATCAGAACTTCACTACTTTACCTTCAAATACAAATAATGACAACCTTCAGTGTTTCGGTAGGAACGGCTTGCATTTTATCCACTAGAACGTTAGATCGTTGATACCAAATGTCTGAAATTAAACTTCTTGCACAAAAAGTAAAGCTGCAATTATTTCACTTACAAAGACATGGCTAGATAATTCAATTCAGATGGAGAGCTTGCTGTTGACGGATATTGCATTGTTCGGAATGACAGGAAACGCAATGGAGGCGGAGTATGTGTGTATATCCGAAATGATTACGCATTTAATGTTCGAAACGATGTACGTGAACAGTCTGAAGAATTTTATGGATAGAACTGTTTTACCGAAAACAAAACCAATTGTTGTTGGAACATGTTATAGGTCTCCTAAGCAAACTAATTTTACAGAAAGATTTGAGGAAAACTTGTTAAATCTCCACTCAGATTGTGAAACAATAATTTTAGGAGACATTAACATTTGTTTTTTCCAGAAACGAAGTATTTTATATAAATCATATTCCAATATTTTGAAAATTTTCAATCTAGATCAAATTATTATCGATGCCACTCGGGTCTCACAGAATTCTTCATCACTTATCGACCACATTCTATGTAACAACAAAGAAAAGATTTTTCAGTCTGTGTTATACCTATAGGAGTAAGTGCCCCTTTTATGACTTTCTGCACTAGGAAAGTGTCGAAAGGACTTTTTAATAAGCAGAAAACTGTTAAAGTCAGGTCCATGTGAAATTATACTAAACAGAAATTTATACAAAATTTGACGAAAGCTGACTGGAGTATTTGTTTTTTTTGTTTTTGTATTTGTTGTTTTTTTTTTTTTTGTTTTTTTTTGCAACAAACGTGAATGACGCATGGTCGGGTTTTTAGACTGTTTTTCTAAAAGTAATGAATAACATAGCGCCTATTGAAGAGGTGCGACTAAAAAATAGAATAGAACCATGGATGGAATCAGAAATACTTGAACTTATCAAATAAAGAGATGTTGCTTTATATAAATTTAGGAAACATAATTCTATTGAATGCTACAAAGAATTTTGTAAATATCGTAATAAAGTACAATATTCAATCAGATCTGCATAATCCAATTATTTTGCAAATAATGTTTAAGAATATAAATTTGACTCAAAAGGTCTATGACATCATTTGAAAAAGCTAGGTTACAAATCAAAGTCGATAAATAGTTCAAACATTGTTTTAAATATTGACAATGAAGTTTGTCATGATTTTGTCAAGATAGCAGATCATTTTAACATTTTTTTTTCACTACTGTCGCGTCAAACTTAGTGAGCAAGCTTCCAAGTCCTGCAAATTTGTATAATACATCCTCGCAAATTTTTAGATCATTTTATGGAAATACGGGTGAACCTACTTGCTTTAGAATTAACCATGTCTCAGAAAAATGTATCCATAAAGCATTAACTTAGCTTAATGCACTGAAGAGCACCGGTTTAGATGGTATTCCGTCTAAGTTTATTAAAGATGGGGCATATGTCCTTAAGATTCCTATCACTTACATTGTATATATGTCTATGGATTCCGGTATTATCCCTGATGACATGAAAACAGCTAGGGTTTGTCCTATATGTAACAAGGCAGTCTGAAGGACAGCTAAATCCCCCGCCACTATTATGGATAGTGAAAGGGTAAAACTTTGATTTTAGCTGTGACCTTGACCTTGAACTGACATGGCTGACTCATGAATTCTGCACAACGTCTTGATGAGGTGATCATTTGACCCAAGTTTCATGAAAATCCTTCGAGGAATTTAGAAGATACAGAACGGACACAAAATTGCAGGCTCAAAACCTTTGACCCTTAGTTGTGACCTTGACCTTGAGCTGGCATGGTTGACTCATAATTTCTGCACATCGTTTTGATGAGGTAATCATTTTACCCAAGTTTTATAAAATTCCTTCAAGGGGTTTAGCGGACACGAAATGGAAGGCTCAAACCTTTGACCTTCATTTGTGACCTTGACCTTGAGCCGACATGGCTGACTCATAAGTTCTGCACATCGCCTTGATGAGGTGATCGTTTGACCCAAGTTTGATGACAATCCTTCAAGGAGTTTAAGAGATATAGAGCGGACACAAAATGGAAGGCTCAAACCTTTGACCCTAAGTTGTGACCTTGACCTTGAGCCGGCATGACTGACTAATGGGTTCTGCACATCGTCTTGATGAGGTGATCATTTGACCCAAGTTTGATGAAATTCCTTCAAGGGGTTTAGGAGATATAGAGCAGACACAAAATGGAAGGCTCAAACCTTTGACCTTGAGTTGTGACCTTGACCTTGAGCCGACAAGGCTGACCCATGGGTTCTGCACATCGTCTTGATGAGGTGATCATTTGACCCAAGTTTCATGAAAATCCTCCGAGGAATTTAGAAGATACAGAGCGGACACAAAATTGCAGGCTCAAAACCTTTGACCCTAAGTTGTGACCTTGACCTTGAGCCGGCATGGCTGACTCATGGGTTCTGCACATCGTCTTGATGAAGTGATCATTTGACCCAAGTTTTATAAAATTCCTTCAAGGGGTTTATGAGATATAGAGCGGACACCAAATGGAAGGCTCAAACATTTGACCTTGAGTTGTGACCTTGACCTTGAACCGACAAGGCTGACTCATGGGTTCTGCACATCGTCTTGGTGAGGTGATCATTTGACCCAAGTTTCGTGAAAATCCTTCAAGGGGTTTAGGAGATATGGACCGGACACGATTTTGTTACGGACGGAAGGACAGATGGAAGGACGGACGGAAGGACGGACGCAGACTATTCCTATAATCCCTCCGCCACGGCGGGGGATTAAAAAGTCTTCCCCGCTTGAAGTAGGTAACTATAGACCTGTAAGTATTCTTATGGTTGTTTCTAAAATTCTGGAGCCTTCTGTATACAATCAGTGTTCTGAATACTTACATTAGAATTCCCTTTTATACCAGTTTCAATCAGGTTTCAGATCCAAATACTCTACCAATACCTGCCTTATACATCTGTTGGATTATATCAAACAGAATAATTCTGAAGGTTTATACACTGGCATGATTTTACTTGATCTACAAAAGGCGTTTGATACCGTCGATCATACCATCCTTTGTAACAAGCTAACAGCTACGGGTGTTCGGTCAATAAATTGGTTTAAATCTTATCTGACTGACCGAACTCAGATAGTTAATATTAACAAAGTTTCATCCGAATCTGCCGAGGTCACATGTGGAGTCCCCCAGGGAAGTATCCTTGGGCCTTTACTCTTTCTTTGTTACGTAAATGACATGCCAACGTGTGTAGATTAAGACTGCAAGCTTATATTATATGCCGATGACAGTGCGATATTGTTTGCCCATAAAGATCCCCATATTATTTTAGAAAAATTAAGCAGAGTTATGGGAAATTGTTCAAAATGGTTAATTGATAATAAATTGTCCCTACATCTAGGTAAAACGGAGTGTATGTTGTTTGGTTCTATTAGGAAGCTCAAGAAAATTTCCTCATTTAAAGTTGTGTGTAACGGTCATGTAATACCTTCTCAAAGTAATGTTAAATATCTTGGTTTACGTATTGACAATTTTTTACACGGGGAGAAAATAGTAGACTCAATAGTGAGTACGGTCAATGCATGGGTAAAATTTTTATACAGACACTATAGTAATTTTAGTATTCAAACAAAGAAAACGTTGACAAGTGCATTAATACAGTGTCCTGTTCGGCGATATGTTGAAAGAAGTCAAACTCTTAAGGGTCGAAGATAGGGCTAAACAATTACGACTGAATCATGTTTACAACATTTTTCACCGCATTGAACCGAAATATCTTAATCAAAATTTTTGCAAAGTTTCATCAATTAACAACCGTACCAGATTTAGTAAATTTAACTTTGTTGTTCCAAAAGTAAAAAGTTTTGGTGCTGATACTTTTTATTTCAACGCAAGAATAATCTTCCTGATTTTACTAAGGCGAAGACAAATAAGCATAGCATTAAACAGGAAGTGAGGAAGCATTTATTCAAGTGTGCACTTTTAGGAGAAACCTCTGATACCATCTCGTACTGAGACATTCCTGAAGATAAATATCTGTATTTTTTCCTGTTTTAATGTTCAAATATTGAAGTCATTACTGTGATATTATTCGGGTCATAAGTTTTTTAGAAAACGTTATGTGTTTTAATTATATACGAATTTCTTACCAATTTATTTGTAATGGTCACACATTTTAGTAGTGGAGATAATGATTAAAAGTATATCTACCTTTTAAATAAGTAATTAATTTTACTTTGATGGGTCATCCCAGGTATTAAGATCATACCTTTTTCTATTTAGTAAATCATAAAATATACTGACGTAATCTTTCATGTACCAATTATGAAGTAGAAATCTGTTTTAACATGTATATTATGTTCTAATCAAAACATCTTTCAATCTATATGGGCTATTGTTTACATATATTTGAATGCATTAGTTTTATTTAATGTTTTATGATCTTATGCCTGAATAAATTTGAATTGAATTGAATTATCTTAATCCAGATTAATAATATCTGACATGTGTTTACGAATCGAAAAAAAATATTCGTCCCGAAGGTACCTGCGGGGTAATGAGGCTTGCAAAATTACCGCCCATGCGCAGGTGGCCGAGGGACGGGTATTTCCATCCGATTTGTAAACATATAACTGATATTTTTTCATGCCTATCGTATACATGTTAGCATTTTATTCTAGCAGATTGTTTTTCTTGCATACCGTATTTTACAAATAGCAGGTAGAAATACTTTCATTGTAGCACTCTTTCTTATAGTAGAGAATGAAAACAAAGCGCCGAAAATTAACGTCGGTACGCAGAAGTGACGTCATGATGTTTTGCGTTACGCACAATTACAAAGTTTCACTTTAGTTTTATCGTTTGTAGCGTAACGTTATGTTCTTACGGTAAACTAACGTATTTTGAATCAAAAAATATACTATAAGGAACGCAGAGAAACTATCAAGGTACCTGCTTTTTCGTATTTTACATAAACAACATATTATCAGTGCATTAACCACTAGTTGTCATTAACATCACGAGAGTCATCTGACAGGGGGGGGGGGGGGGGGGTGCCAGATGGGTTTTGCCGGCATAGGTAATATCACCGGAAACGCCAGCCCGGAGTGCAAGAATATAAATTTGACTAACATTGGAAGAACACATCACCCTTTACTCACCGAGATGAATTGTCGTGCGAGCGCTAGATCCCTCTCCGAAAGGTCAATGCTACACTTGAGTGTGTGGGTTTGGCAAAGATTACGGAAAGCATTATCCGAACAGCAACTTTAGCACTCGTAGAGAATATCTGTTTTACGTCCTTAATGATACGTCTAGAGCTTTGCAAAACACAGGCCCTGAAGTCAGGCGGGGCGACGTTTACTAAATCGACGTTCTAAAGTGAGATATTCATCGGGGTGGCAGTCGACGAGGTATTAAAACGACGTTTGGCAGAGCGACGTTTGATGGGGAAACATTCATAGGGGCACATTTGGCGGATGAGACGTTCCGAGAGGCGACATTTGACTGGGCGCCATAACGATGTTCTCCGGGGTGACTTTTGGCATGGTGACATAAATACGTATATTGTTAAGCCGCTGCGACAGAGCAAACACGATACAAAAAGAATGGTAGCAGAAAATACAATGATATACACTAATACAGTGATTCCACTGTCCTTATGTGCTAATACGGAAATGATATACGGTCGGCGCATGATACGAAATATTTAGCATGGGTTTGAGCTATATGACTTGCGAATGTTGGTCGATCGGCCTGTCATGTGACTTCACCATATGGCTAAGTGGCATTTTGCTTAGACAGTACGAAATCTGGAGATGGAAGGTGCAATGCATGTTATCGCAATCCAGTTTTGTCATAGAATTGTTAGATGAAATCTCGAGATACTAAATCGAAATTTTGAGTATTAGATATTAGAAAATCCAATTTTCGAGTTATTTAATTTGAAATGTCGAAGTAGTAAGACGAAATTTCGAGTAAGGTATATCAATGTCTTCAAAATATAGGATAAGAAATGTACGCAACTCGAAATTAATCAAGAGTTACATACTTTATGAAATAATACGTAGCTGGCATTAATGCCCTTTCGTGTAATACAGCCTTTTCAATAAGCCTGAAATTCTATTGTTTATTTATTTATTCTACGTTTCTCCGTTATTTCACATTAGTTTTTGATTGTTTTACCTTTATCTTTGTTGAAAACATGGTTACAAAAGTCAACATTCAAAACGAACCCCTATTGATATCTAATATCACTAAAATGCTCGGGAAATTCATATACGAGGGCAACTTCACTCTAAAACGTTTAAAAAACTAAGCGATGACAGATCCAGACTAAAATATTAACCACCAGATTGGTATGAAATAAATGAATAAAGTCGTGGCATTTATGGTACTCTTACACTACGTTATATCACTTGAATATTTTGAGATGTCCCCTTACACAGGTAAACAGGTAAATACGTCCTTGATCCGGTATTATACAACTCACCAAAAGAGATAAAATATCTATTTTTAACCTATTGAAAATTATCGATTGCAAATGGGTTATTGCGTCTTTATTGCTTAAGTTTCGGTTTTAAATATTGACGACTTGTTTTACCTGTCTTTTATTTTGATAGTGAATCACAAATAAACAATTAAAATGATTGATGAAGAGGATATTAATTTCATTAAAGTGTTTCTGTTTCTTATGAAAGGTGGAACACTTTTATTTCGAAAACTTGTTCTAGCTTTAGTTGCTAAATCTGGAAAACCTTTAGAGGATATATTACAAGGACACCGTCAGTCTTTCACTGAGACATCTGTTCATGGACATTTGACAAAGGTACAATTTGAAAAATTGTTTCCAAGAAACAATCAAGCAATAGACATCTATCAGTGGGATATTTCATTGCTTACTTTCGTTTTATTAAATGTGTTTAGTGGATCGTTTACATCCCCGGAAATAGCAGCGATAAAAGTAATACGGGATAAGAGAAACAATGTCGTAGGACATGGGTCTGATTCAAAAATATCAAAAGTTGATTTTGAGTGTATTTGGCCTCGTATAACAATGGCCATGAGACAGTTGTTAAGAATGCTAACACCCGGTGATCAAATGGAATACATAACAGCAGAGTCCAGCATAATGCTTCATCCTTTTCAACCAGATACCATCAACCAACTGAAGGAGATTCCGTTTACAGATACATTCACTCAAAGTGTAGTAAAGAGTATTTTGCCAAAGGTCATTGAAAAGTTAAGAATAGAATCAGATGCAGAAAACCGTAAAAGTAAGTTCATTAAATCTAAAATATTAGTAGTGTGTCTTGAACCTTCTACTGAAAAAAAAAACTAAATGTATTTCTCAATAGGTAGTCTAGACTATTAGAATAGCTTCACTGTACGAAAATGTGTTTATTGTGTTATTTATAGCTTTGAAAGCGTTTACAGATTTGAACCGAATAATGTTACATGTATATCAATATATATTTTCATATCAGCGAACTCTATATCAAAACTGATAAACTTACCATATCATACCAAATGCAAAACATATTACAACACAAATGAATACACGTGTTGTACGAATGCTTAAATGCTTCAGGCATAAATTATATCTGAAGAAAATCATACCTTTAAGGAGCTAAATTCTAACTGGTTTATATACATAACCCCTTTGTAGAGAAAATCAAAATATGATAAAAATAGATTTCAACACTTGTTCTCATACTTACATGACTTGTACATAGTTAATAGTTACGATAACACACAACTTGATACACACTTAAAGATTAGAAAAACTAACTAAACAAATCAAAATTGCGGAAGTACATCACCCGAACATAACTAATGCATTTATCTACTTTACGCAAAATCGAGTAAAAACTTTAAAATACAAGTTCCGTACTATGTAACAGCACAAACCTGAGTAAGACTGATATTTAGATCTTCTTAATTTATGGGTAATTATACAGAAATCACAAGAACTGTATACCATGTTTTTTGATGTCTTTGGGAAAGCTTCCAACAAAAGACACTGATTTGGAAACAGCACTTAGATGCATGAGACTATATCTGCCAAATTATTACATCTCCAGATTTTTATTACAACAGTTCCATTATAGAAGGTAGGAAATGCTCGCGTTTCGCATAAACGTCATATAACCGAACTATCTCAATGGAAAACGGAGAAGTTTTCTTAATCCAGTTAAGGAGGTAGGTTACCTTTATATTTGTATGTGCGCATGTCCAACCGGAAGCTAACGTGACGATTTACGACGACGTTTACGACAAACTAAATGTGTTTGTTTATTCATTCTTCTGAAAACAAATCATAGACCTGTCTTCGATCTGACGCTTTATGGTTTAATAATGCAGAAATAATGAATAAATTGCCGCAGAAACGCTTCAAAACAATGTTGCCTTAAAATGACGTCATTGACGTCATGACGTTACGTGTCAGTTACCGCGCAAAATTAATAGCTTTTATCTTGAAAGTACGTAATTCTGTGCATTTTCTTTATTCAAACTATTTTCAAATAACCATTATTTGCTGAAATATTTTTTATGAGTCGTTTGCTCTGAAAAATAATCAATATTTTGCTTCTTTTATGTAGTTATATTGAAATGTTATGCGGAATGTAAGAAAATGGATAATGGTAACCAATGTTATTTGGAATATAGTTGGGTGAGAGGTTACTTGTTACGGCCATTTTCAAATAAAAAATCTAGCAGTTTGATTTGTGATACCTATTTTTCAGGTTCCGTTGATAATTTGTTACTTATGTACTAAAACTGAGATCTAAAAGTGTTCAAATTTCAGTAGAAAATTGTGGTTTCTTGAATTGAATTGATGTTACCATGGAAACGAAGCCCGTGACCTATGTATCTAAATGTAAAATTCAAAAGCGTTGACACTAGTCTATTTAAGAAACACAGCTTCGGCTTTTTATTTTCATTTCAACAATATCCATGAGAATAATAGTAGCATGCTGAACGATTTTTCCATGAAAAATGCCAGACGATGGGTACTGCTGTAAGTATTCTAAGCTTTGAAATTTGTTTGAATAAATGCAGATAACACGAAAATATAACTAACGTTAGAAATAATATGTTTTAAAGCTACCTCAACTAGAAAGATAATCTTATTCAATATTATTTTATAAGAAATTACGAAAAAAAGCAAGATATAAGCCATTTTAAACATCTATGTTGCCATGGTTACTTTAAACTTTAAGTAAAATAGGGTACCATGTATAGTGCTTGGTATTTTGCTAATAATATTACCCAGATATTCCATGTTGGTCATTAACAGAATGGCACTTAAGCCGTCGAAAACCCCTATTTTTATACATAATTGTTCAAAAATGAGAGAAAATGCGTTACCATGGAAACACGAGCCCCGCGACATATACATTTTAAGCTTATATTAGAAAGCTAACGTGCATGCTAGTAAAATTATAGATTATGCTGACGTGTACGGATATCAATGAAACTAAAATACACTGAAAAGTGTAAAATATCCGTATTTTCCTTCTTCTTTCAATATGAAATACCTTTGGAGGGTCATGTTCTTCAAACCTAGATAAAAATTAAACTTGAAGGGACAGAGACAAACGAAACTGAGATTTTAGCAGTTAAAACTTCATATTACACGAAATACAAAAAGATGCTGCGGTTCAACTAATTTGAATTTACCCTTGTAACAAGGTAACCTACCTCCTTAAGCTAACTTTAGCATTATCAATAATTCATAGTTAATGTTTTAAGAACAATAACGCATAACCGTACATAATTGTTGATAATTAATAGCTGATTGCACTCAGGAATTTCAAAACTAGTTAAAGTTCTCCATTTTCATGAACTTAAAATATGCTCGATTTCAAACTGTGAAATTTATGTAAAGTTTTCGTTTTCCTTTGTTCCAAGATTGACCAGATTTGTTTTAAGTGCATGGTGACAAGAACTGTTGACAGGGCATAGACACTTTAACATAAACAGCCGGAAAGAACCAAAATAATTTTCATAGCACTTCCATATACTGCAGTTGCCCGAACTATGCACGAATAGCTTTTTTCCTGTGTTTCAATTAAAGAAACATTTGAAATTACATTAATGTGGACTCATACTTATGTTTACGTTAATATGTTTTAAATTATAAAAGCCTGTATTCGTTTTAAACAATGGTTCACGAACGACATTGGGAAGAGAGCTATGCTGTCATATTCTGTCATATCCTGAATTCATTGACCAACTACTGCATCATTTGGAGAAAAAGTATATACGTAAATGAAGATTGTTAATATCATTTTATGAAATAGTTGCCCGGTAACAGATTTGAACTCGTGATGACAAGATTAAATAATTACTCGTTCAAACCTTCAGGAAATGAAAATTTATTCCGAAGACTTGAACAGATTGAGAAAAGGCAAGATGAACAAGGACAGCTACAACATACACACGGAAATAAGATAGGTATATCTTTACTAGCTATGTTTTAATTACATTACTTCATTACGCCATTTAGTTGAGATTTTAAACACTTATAAGGCACAATGAAACACGATCAAATGAGTGTGTTCAGACGTATTTACTAAATCAGTTTATATGGATATCTTTTAACCTTGTAATATAGTAAATAAGATATGTTGACAGGTTTTGCTTTTTAAAAAAATACAATTCGCCATTTAATTGCGATTTATAACTCTTATTGCGATTTATAACTCTTACTAGACACAACAAAATACAGTCTACTGAAAAAAAAAACAATGTGTGTTCAAACTAAATCAGGCCTACTGAAGAATTTGGTAAAAATCGACATTATCATCTTTCCTTGTTTATCGAGATCAACTCTGTACATCAGTCAGAGTTACTTAAACACGTGATCAAAATATCACTTTACGAAGTGATTATCTGAAATTTATAACTAAAGGAAAAATTAACCCATATATATTGCCAATTCAAATGCGGCTACTTTTGAATTCCACTCTGTTTTGAGTCATCAGAGAGTCATAAGAATTAACGAGAGTAATCATGATAAAAAGAACAGTTGCACGTCGGGGAATTCGAAGGAAAACGTTGCAAAACTGGGTATTTTTCGGTATTTTCAGCAACTTTTATGGACATTTTTCAAATGCTTATGAAGTTTTGAGCCAAGTGGTTGAGGTTTTCCCAGTAAGTTGGATTTTTCAACTTTGCAAAAATGGAGAGAAATATACTACGCGCGGGGGAAAAACCCCCTACGCGCAGTTGCTTGAAAATCATGGGGTCATTTGGAAAAAAATACCGGTTCGTGTGAGTTTATCATCGGAATTGATCTCAATCACGAATCTGAGTGATATATGTCAGAATGAAAAATATATAAGGGAGATTACTAAAGATAGCTTGTTGTCATCTCCGTTGTAGGTTTCGGATGGTCGAACCTTGACCAGATTATTTTTAAAGGCACTGACCGATTTGGCTAAAATACTCTTTCGTTCAGACTGAAGTTTTATCATATAATGAACATTCAGAATATGAGTTGTTTTTCTCTAAACTATATTAAAATATCCAATCAATAGAAATAAAACGATGACCGCGCCGGGAATCAAACACTCGACCGCCCGCGGCAACAAAGACATTTCCCCGTCGTCGTAACAAATAGAGCTATAGTGGATGTAGATCTAGACTAAGTCAATTATGATTTCAAAATATAGCTATTTATAATCGAGACAGCTGACTAGGAATAAAAGTGTAGCAAATGCTTTTCGATTTTCATCATGAAAAGTTACTACAGTAAAAAAACATTCATGTGTTTCCGGAACATATAGTTTGTCAGTAATTAAGTTTTAAAACCATCTTGGTAAATTTAGCATTTATTTCCAGATATCAAAAAATATTTTATTTGTTGTTGAACAATCAGTCCCTTCGCATCATCGCGATTTCGTCATCCTGCAATCGCGTTTACATCGCACCATCGTTGTTTCATCATCGTTCCATCGCACCGTCACGTTTTCGCCATCGTGCATCGCGGTTTAGTATTAATTGTCCAAACGGGACACTGACGTAGCCGCTCAGCCAACGGAGAATCATTGACAAAATCAAAACGCTACTGTATTTACTTGATTTTATGTTTTTTCTTGTTTGATTTTTTCTTCTTTCTTCACTTCTTAACGTCATTATACTGTGCGCTAACTATAGCTTGGTTTACAGATGCACTTTTAATGATGGAATGGTGCGTTATTTAGGTAGTATTATTCAGTACGAAAGTGGTTCTTACCTAACTAAGGCAAAGTAAATTATGTTGATTTCCCTGACGAGCTTATAGATCGAAACATCAAACTAGATTGCTGCCCATGTGATCGTTCTATGTTTATCAATGTTTACAAAATATAGCTTGTAACGGTTTATCAACTGAAAAAAATATCACGTGTTCCCGTAATTCTAAAATGTATAAACTGATCAACTATTATGTTTCGTGTTAATATATGAAACAGTTGCGGCATTTTGCCTTTCGGGTAATGTGATAAATTATTTTACAAATCACAATATGCGAGTTGGTCGCTGTAATGAACTAGGCTGATCATTTATTAATGATTTAATAATGATACGTTTGAATGTATTGCCTAAATTAATTGATTGCAGTTTATGCTTATTCCAAGACAACATACGACCTGTACACTTTTAACAATAAGTATAAATGTATTTATAATTGATTAAACCTTTGTATACGATATAAGAAGTCACTTTGGGATATTGAAATATTCTCGACTCTGCTCGTCTACCTGATTTGGACAAATCACTTCTCTACAAGTGATTTAATCAGCTAAGCTGAGCATTTATTAAGCTGATTTGATAACAATGATTATGAATGCATCACCTTTTGAAGTGATTACAGTTCATACTTGGTGCACTTTTGGATTGTGAAAGGGTCAAACAACGACCCTTGTAAAGAAGGACAAAACGACCTTGAGCAGATAATTTGTTTAGCTGATTTAATAATAATATCATCTTTTTAAAGTGATTGCAGTTCATGCTTATTCCAACATATTCACTGGAACATTTTAAACAGTACCAAGTATACATGTATTTATAATGAATAACCATTGTATACCGTATAGAATGTAATGTTGACAGTTTGTCGACTTTGCTCATTTACCTGATTTGGACAAATTACTTGTTTAGAGATCGTAAGAGATATTAAGTCAACTAAGCTGATCATATATTTAGCTTGTATAATGATGATAATGCATCACCTATTTAAGTGATTGCAGTACATATTTGCTTGAACATATCACATGAACACGTTTTGCAATGATTCAACCCTTGTATACTGTATAAGAAGTTATTCATTTGTCGTGTTTAACGTCGCACCGACACAATAGTAGGTCAAATGGCGTCTTTCCAGCTTTTTATGGGGTTTATAACCCCAGTTGTACCTCCCTGCATTATTTCATCACGAGCGGGCACCTAGGTAGAGCCAACAGCCTTCCGTAAGCCAGCTGGATGGCTTATAAGAAGTAACTTCTGGGGATGTTGCAATATCTTTGACCTGTTAGGTCTAAAACAATTTTAGACTTATCACTCATCTGACTGATTAAATCAAATAAGCTAATCATTTATTTGGCTGATTTATTAGCGAAGATAATGAACGAAGCATATACTTAAAACAATAACTGATTACAGTTTTTAACCTTACATATGAACTGAACACTATTATCGACCATGCGCGGATCCAGCCAGTTTTCTCTGACGGTGTCTGACCGAACCCTGACTAAGACAAACATGTGTCTTTATACACCTAATAATTTGGTGTACCTTTTTTGGATGCTAGTCGTTAACAAGTATAGGGTTGTCCATAAGATTTTGTTGAATTAGCTGGAAAAGAAAAATAGCCGACATGCTAGGGGGTGCGGTAAAAAATTTTTTTTTTATTCAGCTGTTAATTTACTGCATTGTGAGACATTTTATAAGCATTTAAGAACTCCCTTTTCTACTGCAATTTCTAGTGCAATATACCCTTTATTTCGTGTTTTATGAGCTAACCTGCTGAGTTGAATTAGGGGAAAATAATAAAAGTAAGTTTTTTTAAATGTAATTTCTTTGAGATAATTACGCTGAGGTCGTATGTAGCAGCAGCCACGTACACTTTGAATGCAGTCCTGATGCTGCCTCTCCGAAAATAGCATTTTTTTCCTTCCTCTCTTTTTAGCTCATGATGAGCTTTTGTGACTACTTAATGTCCGTGTGTCGATGTCCGTCAACATTTTCTAAAAAAAAATCTTCCTCTTGAAAATCACTGGATAGAATTACACCAAAACTTCACAGGAATAATACTTGACCCACTTCCATGCGAACTCTGGTTGCCATGTCAAACATACCCTAGCATATTAACTAAAAACATATATCAACCATGCGCGGATTCAGCATATTTTCACAGAGGGTGTCCGACCAAACCCTCACTATGACAAACACGTGTCTTTATACACTAAATAATTTGATGTGACTTTTTTGGATGCTAGTCGTTTACAAGTACAGGGTTGTCTACAAGCATGTTACGATTTTGTTGAATAGGTTGAAATAGAATAGTAGCCAACAAAAGGAAAATCTTTGAAATCTTCTTATCCAAAACGACATACCTTATGGCTTTGATATCTGGTGTGGAGCATCATCTTGTGGTCCTCTACCAAGACTGTTCACAAATTATCCCACTAGTATCAAACATGGCCCCGCCTTGGGGCTCATATAGTATGTGTAAACTTATATGAGGAAAAGTTTGAAAACCTTCTTGTATAAATCAACATGTTCTTGGAGTTTGATATTTGGTAAGTATAGCATCATTTAGTAGTCCTCAGCCAAAGTTGTTCAAATAACCCTCCTAGGGTTAAATATGGTTCTACCCAGAATGTCCCAAGTTTAACATAGGAAAATAGGAAAAATCTTTGAAAATCCTCTAGTGTGAAACCACTGACCTATGTCTTTGATATTTAGTTTGTAGCATTGTTTTATGGTCCTCTACCAAAATTATTGAAATGATACCCCTGGGGTAAAAAGAGGCCCGCCGTGGGGTCTCAAGTTTTACATGGACTGATATAGGAAAAAACTTTGAAGAACTTCTTGTATGAAACCAGCCTTTGATATTTAGTATGTAGCAATGCCTTGTGGTCCTCTACCAAAATTATTCAATTATGCACCTGTGGTAAAAATGTCCCTGCCCTGGTGTCACTTAATTATTATATAAGTTACCATGGATATAGAGGAAAAATACTTAAAAATCTTCTTGTCTGTCTGAAACTAAAAAGGCTAGACTTTTGGTATTTGTTATATTGCATTGCTTAGTGATCCTCTACAAATATTATTTATATTATTATCCAGAAGTGAAAAACATGTCCCGCCCAGGGGTTCCTAAGTTTTACACGGATTAACATAGGAAAACAACTTTAAAAATCTTCTTGCATGAAACTGCAAGGCCTATGCTTTAGATATTTGGTATGATGTATTGTAAAGTAGTCCTCTACCAAATTGTTCAAATTATGCCATTGGGGTGAAAACAGGCCCCGTCCGGGGTTACTTAGTTATTAAATGATTTATACAGGAAAAAAATATTCAAAAACTTATATGACCCTATTTCCTAGACTGTTTCATTATAATTACCTGACGACTCTAATTTATACGATGCCACTTTACTGTGATCTTGATCTGATGACAGCCTTGAAATTGGGATAATATGCACAGTTTTGCACATCGATCTTAAAACTGACTTTCATTGACCATAAAAGTGACCCATTGACTTTTTTGATATTTAGGCATCAGTTTGACATTTGACACATGTAGCTTATATTACTCAGGTAAACGATCCAAGGTCTTCATGATCCTTTTTTCTTTCTTTTATTTTTAGCCCCCCCCCCCCCCCCCCACACACACACACACACGTCCCTTCCCCGCCGCCAGCTTTGCATCTGCGCAGGACATTGATACATTCATGATGAACAACCTTTATATATACTGTACAAAAAGTTACTTTGGAATGTTGAATCATTCACGACTCACCTCATTAACATATCATAGACAAATCACAAGGGACATTTCACTTATTTAATCATCTTCACTGATGTTTTGTTTACCTGATTAACTAGAAAATGAAAACCTCAGATAACGTCCGTATGTAATTATTCTTCTTCAAAACAATGTTATTGTCTGCATGTACCAAGGCAGTTGTTTTTGTTTTCCGGTTCCATTTAATGTATAGATCTCAGACCGGTTGTCTACATTAGTAACAGACCGCCAGAAATTCGTAAACCGTGCAAGCATGTTTCTTTTATTTCTTTTCTTTGATTCGAAAATGTATAATAATATGTAACTGAAAAAAACAAAAACATTTTTATCGGTACTGTAAGGAAATGTAAAGGCCGTTTAGTCGTTTAGTTTCTGAGCAGAACTTGCAAATAAAATTAAAAGAACATCTTATAGCCAATACGAGAACGCGACAATGTGCGCAATTATTCACAAAGCTGGAGTTACACAAAGTACACAAAAATATCATTGAAAATCGCATAATTAACTTTAAACACAAAGATGCATATAAAAACATTTTACATCTGGAGTAACTCTTGTAAGACTCAAATTTACATGCAATAGATACAGTTTTCATTACAATGACTTAATGCATCTTTTATTTTGATACAGCTTTCAAGAAGCAGATTCATTAACTGATAGATAAATTCGTTCTGTCAAAGGCATGGTGCAGTAAAGTTATACTGAGACTGATCCCATGTAGAAACGAGCTGTTACTGAATGCATCTTGTTATCCTAGGTTTACAAAACCATAATTGTATTTTGTAAAATGTCTCATATAGTTCTTAAATGAAATGCTTGTTACAAAACACTTTAAACATTTTGCATCTTCAGTTTGCATTTTTGCCAAGATCTTAAAACTGAATTAATATTTTTTTTATATTTATTTATTTATTTATTTATTGGTTCTTTTTAAATCAAGTTTTGCACATTAGATGCTTAAGTTATTTTTAACATCACTTGTACGAGCTATATACATTTGTACTGAGCTATGTTAAAAATGAGAAAATTATTTCCTTTGTTTCCTGAGCTGGGCTGTTTTTGAACATTACTTGACCAGGGGCCATATTCATAAAGCATCTTAAGTATAAGAAATTGATTATTTACTTAAGTATTACTTAGGTTAGAATTTTATTTTACTTAAGTATATTTGTTATTCATAAAACAATTTAATAAGTAATTCTTATTTTTTTATTGTGGACGAAAACATTAAAAAAGAACATTTATGTCAGACAGATACATGTACAACATGCACAATTATGTTTAAATTGCTTTTATCTGAAAACAACACTTTAATCGTACTCACCACGCTATTTTATTTTCTGACTTAAGTCACTTGTTACGTATTTTAAGTTTTAGTTGTTTTTTTGACTAGAACTTAAGTTGAAATCATCACAATCTTAAGTAAAATCTTGAACTTAAGTCAAAATTTATACTTAAGATGCTTTATGAATACGGCCACAGGTGACTGTTTCAATTGCTTACTTGATTGAACCAGTACACTGACAGATTTTTTCTTTTGGAAATCACTTGATCAGGTGATTATTCAAAACCATTTTCTTTAATTTCTCGGATAAGCATTAGTGTTAAATTATATGGGAATTGAATGAAAATCACTCATGAAAGTGTATTTGACTGAAAACTAACTTACAGAAGTTATTTTGCATGTACTGGTAAAAACTTTCAATATAAATTGTCTTTTTGATCTCTGGCCAGATACAACTTATTGGACACATTTGGAAGAAGTTAATAATTATAATTGTTTACAAAGGATATATTTATATTGGTTGTGTGAATGAAGATAGAATGTTTAGGTTACAGTCCTCTACACAACATACAACGTTCCTGAAAATATCCGTTTTCCAGCATTGAATCCGGATTTCATGCTACTGTGAAGCTTATGGCTGTACTAATTGAAACAGCCTTACATTATTTGGTACTATATGGTCCATATAGTATTAACAATATCCAAATCAAATCATTCCTTGGAAGAAATTGGGAGTAATTTAAACAAGTGATCAAAAAATCTCTAAACCAAGTGATTAACTGCGACTTTTAACTACAGCTCAAATCAGCCCATATATTGCTTATTCAAACGCGACTACTTTTGAATTCCGCTTTATTTCGCATCATCAAAGTATCGTGAGAATTAAAGATAAACAGCGCACCTCAGGGAATTCGAAGGAAAACGTTGCAAAACTGAGTACTTTCCGGTATATTTAGCAATTTTTATGGACAATCTTCAAATACTTTTGAAGTTTTGAGCCAAGTGGTACAGGTTATCCCAGTAACTTGAATGTTTCAACTTTGCAAAAATGGAGAGATATTACACACACGTTCACTGTCATAACACTGATCGGTAAATACGCATGCGCTAACAAGATGGTCACAAAAAAATCCAGGGAAGAAAAAAATCAAATTTTATGGATTTATAGATAACTTCTTGTATATAAATGGAATAATTTAGGATTACTGTTGAGTGTGGACTTTTATCAAGGCCCAGAAAAAGTGAAAAAAAGCGGAAAAAATCCAAATCGTCGCCAGATACGGAGCAACAATCGTCAAAGCGATTTTCAACAATGGCTCAGGTGGGCGCGAATAATGGAACACAAAATGGACATTTCAATCAAATGTTAGCAGGTCAGAACTTTATGATGTCAAACCCTATGTACTATGATAATAGTAACAGTAACAGCCAGTTTATGCAAATGAACTCTGCTTCTCCTGCATTTTCTCCTAACAATACACCTTCATCGCCGATGGCCAATACACATCAAATGGACATGCTATCTGAGATCTTACAACGTCTCAGTTCAATGGATCAAAAATTGACTCAGTTAGATACAATACAGTGTTCGGTCACAAAACTAACGGGACGCATTGATATAGTTGAGCAGACGATCAAAGGTTTTGAGGTCAAATTTCAAGAAATCGAGAGGAGTCGTCAGTTTGACAGTAATGACCTCGAGGAATTCAATAAAAAGCAACGGCAAATTGACTCTTCGTTGGCTAATCTGCGTAAGCTTGAATCGGAGCAACGTACTAAAGAACAGGAATTAAAAAGAGAAATTACTGATCTTAAGTGCAGAAGCATGAGGGACAATCTGCTGTTCTTCAATATTCCAGAGGAGAAAGACGAAAACTGCGAGAACAAAGTATTAAACTTAATAGAGGCAAAACTGGGAATTGAGAATGCAAAAACCGAGATCAAGCTTCAAAGGGTCCATAGAATTGGTGCATTCAAATCTTCAAAGATTCGACCGATTGTCGCAAAATTTGGAAGTTTTCCAGATAGAGAGAAGGTCAGAAAGTCTGCGCGATTACTGAAGGATACATCATATGGAATCGGGGAACAATTTCCGCCGGAAGTTGTGGAAGTGCGCAGAAAGCTTATTCCGGTGATGAGGAAAGCTCGGTCGGAGGGGAAGGAAGCGTATCTCAGCGTTGATAAGCTGTATATTGATAAGCGGTTGTACAGAGGAAGTGAGTAGGAAAATGTCGAGAGTGCTATTAAGTGTTGTTCTTGGAATGTAGAGGGATTAACTATAGCTAAACGATCTTCAGAAGATTTTCTCAAACTTATTAATGAGTATGATATAATATGTTTAACTGAAACTTGGTCGGGGAAAAATTCGGATATTGAACTGAGGGGGTATAGTAACCCCATTCATTCATATAGGCGTTTTCAACACAGAAGGGCAAAACGGTGTAGTGGCGGAATCATCGTTTATATCAAAGACAATATACGCAAAGGTGGAAAATTGTGTAAAAATGAAATTGATTGTATAGTTTGGCTGAAATTTGATAAGAATTTTTTCCATACTGATGAAGATGTATATTTAGCAGTTGCGTATTTTCCACCAGAAAATTCGCCATTTCATGACATTTACGATAATGATATTTTTCAGCAATTAGAAAATGATATAGTTTATTTCATGGACAAAGGTAAAGTTTTCCTTACTGGTGACTTGAACAGTAGAATAGGTCAGAAAACAGACTATATTGAACATGATTATGATTTACAAGGCGATGGAAATCAGCCCATCGATACACCGTTACCCAGGTGTTCACGTGACTTTAAATCAAATAGGTTCGGAGATTACCTTTTAGATCTGTGTAAAGCTACAAATTTACGGATCGTTAACGGCAGATTGCACGAGGACAAAACAGTGGGAAAGATCACGTGTATGACCCATAACGGGGAAAGTGTAGTAGATTATATGTTAACGTCCGTTTCTAACTTTGATTATATAGACTATTTTGCAGTAAAAGAATTCAATGAGTTCTCAAATCATGCTCCACTGTCCTTTTCATTGAAAATAGAAACGCATCCCCAGAGTAAAATGAATTATAAACGAACCTTTTATAAGTGGAACCCAGAGTATGGTGAAGCATTCGTAAATGATATAAGAACTGATATAGAGAATTTTGTACGTTCAGTACACGAAGGCATAGAGAACGGCAGTGATGTTGAAAGTCTTGTCACGCTAATTACGCAATATATCACAAATAAAGGTGATAAATACTTCAAAAAAAATGTTACTGTTAAAACAGTAGAATTCGCATCTGTAGACTAAAACAGGCAAAAATGGTATAATGACGAATGTAAAGGTAAATGTCAGTTATATAAAAATGCTGTATTTGAGTATAATATATGTAAAAATAACTTAACAAGACAAACATTTTTAGACAAGAAGAAAGATTATAAATATTGCTGTAGAAAATATAAAAAGGAATTTAAAAGGCAATTAAGTAAGAAAATGAATGATATGCGTCGATACAGTCCCAGAAATTTCTGGAAAATGTTCAAGAAAAAGACTAGTAGTCAACCCGCGGATAATATTGAATTAAGTGAGTTCTTCCAGCATTTCCAAAATTTAGCGCAAACGGATGATGTGACAGAAAACGAAGAATGTATGGAATTCCTTAGGCAATTTGATAGTAACGGCATAAACGAGAGTACATTTTCCGAACTTGACTCACAGATCACGAAAGAGGAAATTTTAAAAGCAGTGAAATCACTGTCTACAAATAAAGCATCTTCATTTGATAATATCATATATGAATATTTTAAATCAAGTATAGAAGTAATCGGTGAACCGATTCGGCTTTTATTCAATTATATTTTACAGCAAGGGAAATTTCCGCCTAGCTGGTCGAAAGGAGTTGTTATACCATTATACAAAAAAGGTGACTCCAGTGATCCAAACAATTATAGAGGTATAACTCTGATTAGCTGTTTTTCTAAGCTTTTTACTGTTATATTAAATAACAGGCTAAAGAAGTGGGTAGATGAAAACGATATACTTACCGATGCTCAGTTTGGATTTCGATCCAATTACAGTACTGTCGACGCTATTTTCATATTGAATTCTCTTATTGAAAAGCAATTGAAAGATAAATCCTATTTAATGTGTTGTTTTATAGATTATAAGAAGGCTTATGATTTAATAGACAGGAACTGTCTATTGTATAAACTGATAAAATCTGGTATTGATGGAAAATTATTGTCCGTTATTCGCTCAATGTACGAAAATATCAAGTTATGTGTACGACACATGAATACGTTGTCAGACTTTTTCAATTGTAATCTTGGTTTATTACAAGGGGAGATAACCTCTCCGATTTTGTTCTCGCTGTTTTTAAACGACATTGAAGTACATCTGCAACAAAACTTAGATGCCGGCATTACATTAGATCAGTTGTCAATTTATTTACTATTATTTGCAGACGACGCGGTGTTATTTTCTTTTACTAGAGAGGGGTTACAACAGTCATTGGACAATTTAGAAACTTATTGTAAGAAATGGAATTTAAATGTGAACGTGGAGAAAACAAAAATTGTCGTCTTCAGAAAAGGGGGCAGATTAAGGGAAAACTTTATATGGTATTATGCTGGTACGGAAATAGAAATTGTTAGTACTTTCAGTTATTTAGGGGTTGTTTTTTCAAGCGGTGGGTCTTTTATTCATGCCACGAGAACATTAGCCGGAAAAGGTTTACGCGCTATGAATTCTCTATTTAGTGTTACTAGAAATATGGAAGTACCTGTAAATATAATGTTTAACTTGTTTGATTCATATGTTTTATCTCTGTTAAACTATGGTTGTGAAATATGGGGATTTTTAAAAGCAGACAACATAGAACGCATCCATAAAAAATTTTGCAAATGGCTGTTAAATGTAAAAAGATCAACTAATACATTGTCTTTATATGCTGAACTAGGTAGATTTCCACTATATGTTAATCGTTTGACTAGAATTATAAAATACTGGTTGAAACTATATGGTTGCAAACAAAATAATTGTATCATAAAAACTATTGTAGATAAACAAAGAATGGAAATACTTTCCGACCATAATGTTACAAATTGGTCGTCAAAGGTACGAAATATTTTGCAAACCTCAGGGTTTACAGATGTGTGGTTATTTCCAGAATCAGTTAATATGAATGTCTTTATACCCTTGTTTAATACTCGACTGAAAGATATATATCAAACAGAATGGCACGTTGGAGTGGAAGCTTGTTCTTCATTGTTTCTTTATAGACATATCAGTACTGGCATATCCCGTGCTTATTACCTAAATATTATAGAAATCCCAAAGTTTAGAAATATTATTGCAAAAATAAGATTAAATTCTCATAACTTAAATATTGAAACTGGGCGCCATAGAAATATAGAAAGGAACCAACGAATATGTATTTTATGCAATTTAAATGCTTTGGAAGATGAGTATCACTTCATATTAGAATGTCCATTGTATACTCAGATTAGAAATATGTATATTCCGAGGTTTTATACAACTCGACCTAGTATGTACAAATTGGTATCTTTGTTAAACTCAGAAAACAAAAGTTTGTTGACAAAACTGGCACTATATTGTATCAAAAGCTTTAAACTCAGAAATGATACTTTGAATACGTAAGAACGCTTGACTTATGTTTGTTCTGTATAGAATCACTCTCGATATGTATTATTTATTATCATTTATAATGTGATTGTAATTATTACATGCACCTATATTTATGATTTATACATGATTTATTGTGACTGTCATATTGATGTTATGATGATGAGCTTGTATGCTTAAATCAATAAATTCTGTTCTGTTCTGTTCTGTTCTGTTCTGTTCATAACCTCATCAGCACGCATATGTTCCATAACACTGTTTTGCATTTCTACACAATTATGCTTCTTTTTCGACTTTTGTATTTATTCATTTGACTAGATTGTTGAATAGTCGAGCGTTGCCAACTGTCCTCCGACAGGTCTTGTTTTTAATCATTCCAGTCTAATGAATACATGTTCACCAGAGGGCTTATGTATACACAGTAATCACTATATGCATTTATCAGGTACTTCAAGATTTTCATTGTTGAAACGACGGTTTTAATAAATTTTACGAATTGCACAATAAAAACTGTGAAGGCTTAACACAAGTTTTATCATTATGTAGTCATCTTCAAATTCACAATAAATAAATTACTTAGATTATATGGAAAACTGGACATGTAATGTACAAAATTGCAACATTTAGGTTTCTTTGGTGACAAACAAGACAGGAAGTACGATCCTGTGATAATGTAAATTTTATTTGTGATTTTTTTATGATATTTGGTCGGCAATATCGGGGTTATGTACAGTCATCCTATTATGTGGCAAAAATAATCAAGAAATCGAGAAAAAGTAACTTTTGTAAACAGTGGGAAAATGATTTAATCATGTTGATATGAAATCGGATTTGCAGATTGATAATGGTTTTGTGCAAATAAACCAGATTAAATTTGGCAAAACCAAGCTAATAAGATGACTTACTAGTATCTCATGGAAAGGTGATTTCAAAAGTTAAAAAACAGTTAAAATGAAAGCAACTCAATGCGAATTATATTCAGATTTATCACAAATTATAATTCTTCTTGATCACTTGATTAGGTGTTTGTAGCACATCAAGGGATGAAACTGTTGTAATTAAACGGAACTTTGGTTGCAAAAAAGAGTTATGCCCCTCTCTCATTTAATTCTAGAAATGACTTGTTTTAGTGATTTGTGAACGTTGAAGTGATCACTTATCTAAATGATGTTGATCTGTAAGTAAAAGGGAAGCAAATCTTACAGCTAAACAAACGGGCAAAAACAATCACTTTGTTCAGGGATTTTTCTGATCACTAGTTTAAGTAACTCCCCTGACTGTACATTGTTGTCTCCCTTAGACCCTCTAGCTAAATACCGATCGCTATCGGATATTTTTAAGCGAGTGTTGCAAATCGTTATGGTTCGGCTATCTCCGTTCATCATATCACGGGAGGTGATCATAAATTACAAGGATTATAGATTAGAGATCTACTGTAAAACGTAGGAAGGGGGATTCATTTTACACCAATTTTAAGTTTTAAGTAAGGGTAAAACAACAAATATAATCATCTTAGTTTAATTCTGTTTTTCAACAATGTAAAATACAGAACGGAAAAAAGACACAACGTTATTTTGCTCTTTCATTTCGCACAGTATATGAAAATATGATCAACATTATATCATTTTCTATTTTATATTTTGCATTTAAAACTAAGAAATAAAAACAAATACAAATACACAAAATCATGTATGTAAGGCGAGCACAACATACATGTACATGTAACTACTATTTTTTTAACAAAGAAGTTTAAAATATTTTTATAGATCTTTGTCTTAAAAAATAGAAAGCAGGAAAAAATTATATTTTGTTTTATATTTACAGTGCTTACAAACTTGATATTGTTCATGTTCTATTATTATAAATAGATGACAAATATGTTTTTCTTTGTTTGTTTCTCTTTTTTTACATTCAATGGAATCTTAATTGAAATGAAAATTTAACTAATTAATCAATTCATTGTATTTAATTATATTTAACTTGTTAAAATTAATTTTGCTATGCAATGAACATTTGAAAAACATATTGTCACACACTTATAATAAAACAGAAAAACAAACTAACAAATATACTTGACAATGTAAAAGGTATCTATTTATGACACCAGAAACTGTTTAATTGGAAGTGTGACCTATTTGCCCCCGAGCCAGTCATTACGTAATAAAGAATGTGTGTGAATTATGACTTCCCAAAGTTTCTCAAAGGGTACTGACTGACTTATTTAATAAAAATAAAAAAGTGGAAAACCAAAGAACAAAACAAGCGTTCATCTCATAGAAAAGAGTATTTTAGAAAATATTAAGGATAATGTGACACTAATGTAGTAGAAAGGTTATTCATGATAATTATCACGTATATTATTACTATAGGTACAAGGAATTACAGATTTTTTATTTCTTTTAACACCTATACCTGCTTGAGATTAGCTGTGCGTACATTTAATTTCGATTTATCGCACAAAGCTTATAAATACAATGCCTACAGAAGGTGAAAGCATTATATAATATAGAGCACCGGGAGTACATAATCATTTTCAGAAGAGACAATAAACTAATATGTAAATAAACAACAATTTTTCACAATGTTGTCAGAAAACTTTTATAATATAATTTATTTCTTTTACGTTAAGGCGAACCTTTAACATGGTTCTATGTATCTATACTTTAGTATCGAACAATTAACCTGTATTCAGGAAAAATAAATACTCTAAATCTAATACAAGAAAATACTAAATTGGTGTCACATTATCCTATATATCTAACATCATTTGTTGTTGATAAGAAAATGAAAAAAAATATTGATAGTGTATTTTAGTGTCGTTCATTAAACATGTTACAATTTTCAGAATGCTCTTAATATAGAAGCAATTACCGAGAAGATTATTGTCTGTGTAATAAAAAGGCCTGGGGCCGTATTCATAAAGCATCTTAAGTATAAGTATAAGAAATTGATTATTTACTTATGCATTACTTAGGTAAGAAATTTATTTTACTTAAGTATATTTGTTATTCATAAAACAACTTAATAAGTAATTCTTGGCTTTTATTGTGGACGAAAACATTTAAAAAAAAAAAAAAAAAACAACATTTACTTAGCCTTAAGCTGAGCTGAAATCACCACAAACTTAAGTAAAATCTTCAACTTAAGTCAAAAGTTATACTTAAGATGCTTTATGAATACGGCCCCTGATCACCCACAGTCCCCTAATAAAATTGTGTTGATATGCAATAACCTTGCAAAAAGCTGTTAATTGGTAATAAACGAGTATCGAAAAGTGCTTTAATATGGCTGTTTCAGAGGCTCCGAAAACAATTTTCTCAAAATGTTGCATTATATAAATTCTTCATAACATATATATGGTTAAAATTTAAACTAAGGGGTACAATACAATACAATATTAAATTTTCTTTATTTTGTCAAGGTTGCATATCAGTAACTACAGACTATATAATAACTATAACAGATTGAAAACCAATCTTTAATAATATTCTGTTGTAACCATCAGCTCCTTCTGTATATCGGCAGCTTAACTTCGGACGAGTTCGTGCGTTTCCGCGCGCGTTCGGTAATACCACAATAAAGAAATTTTACAAAAAATCACCAACTTTTAAACGTCTAGGGAAGCAAGAAGACATTAAAATAATTTCAAAATAAAAACATATAATAAAAAAAATAGTGTCTGTAGAATACTTCAATAGGATAATAAATATTCTCAAATTATGAATAAAGTGGCTACAGGGGAAAGAATAAGATACGTATCACAGGTTTTTGCTTATTTTATTCAGTAACTATATGCCGTAAACTGAGACTGATAGTCGTGTTTTGTAATCGCCAAGGGAAGCATTAATTCTTCATTGTATTTTTATATCTGTGTAAAGAAAAACGAATGACGAACACTTCAAAAGGATAATAAATATTGTGCGTTCATTCTAATAAAAACAATATTTGTTCAAACATTTTTCCTTCTTTGTTTCTATTGGAAAATATCAACCAGATAAAAATTGATATCGCCCAGCCAGGTGATTTCAAGGTGGCAATTTTACCGATAAGACGGCAAATTTAACCTGATTGTTGATCATGGGCTATAAAGTGTTCTTTTTTTCCCTCATAATACAGTTTACTTAGATGACAGGCGCTTAAAGCTCGATCAATAAATACAAAATATGATTCATGTTTATACCCACCCAATTGCTGTACTCTGAAACTTCATGTGCTATGAAATACTACTTTCTACAATCTCTTCAAGAGAAAAAAAAACGTATAATATTTTATTTACTGAACTTCAAATCAACTGTAAATAGACTGGCAGATTTTTTTTCTATGATAATAAGACAAAATGCACTGACCACTGGCACCAGAACAGAAAGAAAATGTCTAGAACTGTACATGTTATACCCTACCCCTAGGTACTCTATAAGAACCATGGTCATGAACGGGAAAATATACTTACCCATTTCAAATTCGCATTTAGTGACTAAAACGCGCAGTTCGGTAAATGTGTACTATTGATATTGAACAAGAGAAAATTTAACTTTCTTTGTGTACCTGTCATATTTTGTCAATATTTTACTTGAGAGAAACAACGCGTAGTTTTTCAATGTTTCACAAAAAACTGCGTTGAACCTCCCTAGTGAAGTTCCTGTCTAGATTACAAAACCATTCTGATTGGCTAATGTGAAAATGTATGTCAGTCGTTGTCTAACTACACGTGTACGACTATATGTGTATATGCAACATTAATGTGCAATATGAATTAAGTAAACAGTACAGATGTATACAAATGTATGACTTCAATTTCAAAATCGTATCCAAAATGAATTTCATTCATCATTTCGAGTTTTATTGCAAAACTGTAAATAGTTTGCATTGTGTTTTTGTTTGTTTACATTTCGCCTAACATGTGCACACTGCTGTGACCTCTAAACCGGATGTTCATGAGGGAAGTTCACGCAAAATTTTTTCTGTAACTTGTACGAAAGTATAAAATATGTGGAGTATCTCTGCAATATGAAATATTCTTGCATAAAAACTTCTTTTTTTCACTGGATCCGCCCATGTATTAACGGGAGAAAAACCGTGTGCAAACAAGGCAATTCACGTGCTATTAATACATGGTTTTTAGTTTTGAAATGCTTTGCCAGGGACGTAGGTATGTATTTCTGCGCAGACTGATATCTGACATGTGCGTCTTGTTTCTTCCATAATAACCTCTTCTTGTAGCATTATAGATACAATGTAATACGTTCCAACCCCAAACGTACTGCCCCCCCCCCATCAATGTACGCACTAGCTTCTCTTAGAATGTACTCCTGTTACAAAGCGTGTGTTCAGTTATTTTGAATAACCGTGAAAGAATAGATATCGCGTGAAACTTGTGCTATTGTTCGATTTTAGGAATCATATTAAGGACGCTCGCTACAGTTTCGTAAGTCTTTTCTCAATAATAGATTTTGATGAAATGTTTTGTATTAAAAGATCATGTTATGATATATTGAAAAATGAAATAAAAATATTAGGTCACCAGCTTTGTTTCAATTTAAATTGTCCCTAGATATGGTGCTATTTTATCATTTTTCAAAATTTCAATAATCCTAAAATATATTTCAGTAAAGTACAATAATCAGCATTAATTTGATATCTAAGCATTTTTGTAACGGAAAACAATATATCTAGTTCAAATATGCTCAAAGAAATCAAAAGAAAGTGATTTTGTAAAGAAAGGAATACTTGTTCAGCAGATCCAAGGGCTATTTTTGCATATTTTTGTCAATTTTAAGTTGGTACTTCTGCTATTTTATCGAGTTTCACATAATAGAATTTAATCAAACTCTGCACATACCTTTGGTTAGTCTACCTAATCTAAAACAAAAAGAAAATTGATAGGTCATCATATTAGATTTCGCTTAAATTAAATTACAACGAGTAGGGGTGTGGAGGGCATTTATACAACGCAGGTTGGTACGAAATACTCTTTCAGTGTTTGAGCAAATGACTTAGAGATATATCAAATTATCAAACGGCAGATTTCTTAATAAGCGGATTCTAAGGTGTTTCTGAAGCATTTTGATGGATAGAACGATGAAAGTTTCCGCCTTCTCCGAACAAAACCTATAGTTTACGAATACGGATGTACGGTATGGGTACGGCACAGGATTAGAAACAGCTCTGACTCAATGCAGAGTTGAAGCGCCGGTATAAATTACAGACTCCAGTATATGTCGGATTGAAGCAATTTGAACTAAAAGTACTTTAAATGTATATATTTTGTAACCATGGTGATACTTACTCTAACCTTTAGTCAGTGTATTATACATATTATACATTAAACGCATGCGAACATACAATAATTTGAGAATTTATGCCGTACGCGACATTAGATAATTACTTCCAGGCATGCGCAGAAGACCGCTCCAACTCTGCAGTGAGCTACATCGATTAGAAACACAATCAAATTGGCACGGTGTTGGGGTAAATATCGACCCTTCCGGAAAAACTGTAGCGAGCGCCTTTAATGACTTTTGCTAGTATCAGTCGATATGCTTTTACCTGACTTTTCGCAGAATTCATATATTAATAAACCTTGAAAGCTAGTCAATATATTCGTACTTATCCGTACTCTAAAGGTTATTATTTTTAAATTTGTGTTCCTGTTTACCAAATTTTAAAGTGATATCCAAAAATATGGGTAATGTTATGTTTGTAATAAACACAGATAAAAATAATCGGTTAAAATCCTTCATTACATGCTTTTGGAAGTGTTGTTGATTTCTGGGCCCTGGTTGTGGATATTTAAAACATGTTTACCGTTTCCAAGAAAAACCGAATGGTAAAGAAAAATATACCGGAATCGTCAGGTCATCACATATGAAAACAATGCATTTAGTTATCGTGTAATGCGATTGTTTTGTGTATTAAAGTCTCCAGAAAACCTTAAGATATGTTTGTGACCCCGACCTTCGGTTTCAGTCATAAACAATCCCGCGGGCTTCTTCAGAGTTAATGATAATTTATATAATCGTAAAGATAATTTAGTGTAAAGCAATACATTGTTTTTTTCAAAACGATTTAATTCATTTCTGCGGCCTGTTGAAATACGCTCTAATATATGTATTTGATAAATCATTTGTGTAATAACAGTAACAGCAAATAAAAACATTGACACAATTTAAACTTACTTAGAGAAAAATACATTTTTTCAGAACCTGCAAATCAAAGTAAATGCGAAAGTTTGTATAATATCTAATAATACATAAATACAAAATGTAACAAAATGGAAGTATTTATAAAAAAAACTAAAGTGAAGAAAAAATAAGAGTTAAGACAAACAGAAATAAATACAAAACATAGACGATATTTGCTTGTTTTGAGTGAATATGGACAATTTCTCACTTAGAAGTGAGAAAATTTCAAATATTTTCATGAGCACGTAGCGAAAGTGAATTTGTGAAATTTTCTCACTTTGAGGTGAAAAAAAACAACAATTTTTTTTTAATGCTTTACGTTGAGATATGCATTTTTGAACACATTTTAATCTCAGCGCGGGAAACAGACGCGCGTAAACGGACATGACGTCAGACGTGTTGTGACGTTAGAAAGACGCACATAACATAAAGTTCCAATCTTTTAAAGTTTATGCACAATTTACATGTAAACGTAAATCGGCATTTACAGTGATATGCAGTGCGTGATATTGATTTTATCTCACTTCACTGATTTTTGCTCGTTTTATGAAAATCAGAACTGAGATCTACTTTTAAAAAAAAAAATTCTATTTCAGTCTTTACAATATTTGTATTTAAATTAAAATTTGATGTTGAAACTGGTTAAGCATTGCTGTTAGCTCCCGTTTGTGAACATATATGCGTTTAAAGAATATGGTTCAACCTTTTTTTCTGTTAGTACCCTAATATACAAGTTTCATTCTTGAGTTGCAGCTTAAACTTCACAACATTTACATCTAATTATTTTGTTGATAACAAAACAAGTTAAACGATTTTTTAATCATACCTTCTGAGTCAGAAAAGAGAGATAAGATAATTCATTTAAGTGTATTAGTCGTTTGTTTAGCTGCTCATACATTTGATCAAATTTTATTTCCGATCATTACTTATACTATGTTTTGAATTATATCTATGCTTGATTCGTAGTCACATATATTCACTTAAATTAATGTAACACGAACAAAAAGAAAACTTACAAAAACATGCATTTTTGTAGAAACTTCAATTTAAATGCAACTTTGACTACGTACAAAAATGTATAAAGTATAACTCTGCAACCGATATTCAATATATATAAATTATTTATTTATTTGTTTATTTATTTATATATACACAACATAGTACTATTTTAGCTCTCCTGCTGAAAATGCAAGTCAATACAGGCAATGAAGGAAGCAGAAGTCAAGTGCAAGAACATATACTTGAAGCATCCAACAATGTTATATCAAATGATCCCGATGTAGTTAATTCCAATGATGAAGTTGCATCAGCTGTTGAAGACCTGTTTCAAGGAATGGAGGAGCAAGGTGTTAAGGTTGTAAAGGCAGACGAAGGGTCCATACTTTTAACAGTACTGTGTCCTGCTATCAAGTGTATGAAAGATATAGTACTTTATTTGAAGAGTCCACAGATACAACAGAAGTTAACATACATCGAGAAGACAGTTGATAAATACTATAAGTGTGAAACAAAGATAACAATTGACGTAGATCTACGTAGTCTCGAGACAGCCATCAACAGATTCGGTAACATCCTATTTTAAAGAACCTAGTGAAAAAAGTGATGATACATGTTTGAATTCAGCTGCCCCCTTCCCTATCAATCAAATTAAATCTGATAACAAAAGCAATCATCCATTTATGCATATTTACTTTTTTCAAATACTAGATATTTTCAATTCCTAATATCTGGTACATTTCTTATTTTGAACGAAATTATTTCTTAACAATTACAGAAAAGGAAGTAGATGTTGGTGCAGTTTGTCTAACACTTGAGTGCAGCGGGACTGTTGGAGTGAGGAATGCATTTCAGATGTTTGAAAATGGCGAATCGACAAACACGCTTAATAAATTGTCAGAAGCGCTTTCGCACACAGTGGGAGAAAAAGTAGAACTTCATACAGGAATTGATATAGACAAGTTAGAGGATGATATAGAAAACGTAAGTAACACCCGACTATTGCATGCAAACATGTTTTTCAACACTATAGCTATGCCCTCTGTTAACTAATATATATTTTTTCTTTTAACAAACTGATCCAAAAGTCATGTCACGTCACTGAATGAATCTGTGGTTTGCTTATACATCTATGTATCATAATAATAATAATATATCATCATGTACAAAAATTTAATTCTGAAAAGAGGGCAAAATCTTTATTTCCGGCAATGTTTTTTGTTTGTTTTACATGCACGTGGATGCAAAAAGTACCAACTAACACTATGTTAAAATACTATTTATTTCATCAATAAAAACAGTCAGAAGCAGCAACTGCACTGTATCAAAATAACGCACTTAGTCATTGCAATTTTTACAGCGTAACGCCACATATCTCATCCGTCTGTTGTTTATTATTGACGTCACCGCACGTCGAAGATATCTATGACATTTTAACGCTTGTATATGCTGAGAGCAATTATGTCAATATTTGACAAATCACCTAAGCGCTCTGTTCTGCATTTTTGTTTTGAATTAGAAAATCATTGTAAGAGATCAATGCAGATGGTAATAAAACATACGGAAAAAAGTGAACAAGAGGCTTGCATTCAGGTGGTAAAAACGTTTCTTGGATGACGGTGAGTTACTAGAGGATCGCCAGTGAACCGGAAGACCTACATGTTCACGTTCAGACAAAATTTCTCTCTAATGTCCAACGCCATCAATAATGATCGACGTTACATAGTCAGAGTTCTGTGTGAGGACTACGACATTAGCTATGGAACTGTTCTAAGAATATTACAAAATGGATTCAACATGATGATATAGCTGTACGCGGACAAGTATCAGGGACATTTCTGCTGCAATGGAGGAAAGAAGAAGATGAGTTACTTAAGTGTATTACAAATACGATTGAAACATTGGTCTATTGTTATGAGCCCTAGCTTAAGATGCAATCCTGTCAGTTGAAACACTCCGTTTCGCAACCAACAAATAAGGCTTTGGAGAGCAGACGTGGGAAAATGCTCATTGTGATTTTGATATGTTGTATTATCTTTCATTTGATTTTATAGCTACAGTGAAATGACTTTTGGATCAAACCTCATATCATGAAATAAAGTCACAAATTATTTGGCCTTCTTAATGCTGAAACCTTTGAGGGGAAGGGGCGGGGAAGGGATGGCGTAGTACAATTTTTGTAATCTCCTTTGACCCGATGATAAAGGATCATAAGATTTTGCACACACTTTTATAGCAACAAGTAGTTAATCATATGACAAAAGAACAATTTCATAACTGAAATGTGCAAGAAACATGATAAAGACGGCGATCTAGAAAATATGACTTTTCTATATTATTCGATTTTGTTTGGGTAATCTGTTAAACATAAAATGTGGATTTTCCATTTTTTTTAAAAGAACAAGAGATGTTTTCATAAAATGATATACAAACATAATGTTACAGTAATATTTTTGTCAATTTATACGAGTTCTTTGTCCGTCCATCTGTATGTCCGTTACTGAAAACAGATTCAGAGAATATCTTCAAGGTAGAGGCAACTTTAAAGAAACCTGATAGGATTGTGGAAAGAATTATAAAAGTTTTGTACCTCTTAGCTCAATAGGCAGAGCGTTGATCCACGGATCGCGGGTTCGCAATCTTGATCCTTGGGCGGGGCATATGTTCTCCGTGACTATCTGATAAACGACTTTGTGTTTGAAATAATTAGTACTCCAGCTCTGATTCATGTGGGGAAGTTGGCAGTTACTTATGGAGAACAGGTTTGTACTGGTACAGAATCCAGGAACACTGGTTAAGTTAACTGCCGACCGTTACATGACTGAAATACTGTTGAAAAACGGCGATAAACACAAAACAAAAATGTACCTTTTTATGTCAATTTTCCGGCATGCTCTGTTTGTCTGACGGTCCTTCTGTCACAAAACGTTGAACCTGCTATAACATTATAAATAGCAAAAATCTGTTCATGAAACATGGTTACTTCAGTAAAAGCACATATTTTCGCCGGGTCAAAATTTCGCAAATTTTGAGCATGTTCGCGAGGTTTAATTTCTGGGAAATTGTAAAAATGATATCCTACTTGAATTTGAATTATGCTAATTGTAAGTATTTACACGAGGATTGATTTTTGCGGTATGCAGCAAATGCAGCAAAATTTAAACCCTCGCAAAAATTTATGCTTTTACAGCATTTGATTGTGCGATGGCTTAGCATTCCCTTTGTATATTCATCCTTGTTTTGCTTTCCCTCTCCTACCTTCTCCCCCGCCACTTTTGTACTCGTTACCACTTCCTCTCTCCCTCTATCTATATTTGGCACAAATTTGTATGTACTTGTTAGATTGTTGGAGCAACCCGTCTGTTATATTTTTCCGTTATAGCTTTTTTGTTGTGGACCTACTTTGCAAATGCGTGGCTCTAAGGTTGTGTTTAGTGCTCCGTGTTTCCGAGAAATCTACCCTTACTTATTATCTTTTAAGTTCATCTGACTGACATTTTGCAATCAATTTTAAACTTGCATTTCTATTGTACTGGCATAATATCTCGGTTCCTTTCGAAAACTGGCCAGATCTCATTAAGGGTTCCAGAGATATGACCACTTAAAATGTCAAGGTTTGCTATTTTTGGCTTGTGAACTCGATAGAGATCACATTTTGCAATCAATTTTAATTAAATTTGCAAACAACTTAAGTCCTGATAATACTTTGGTTCCTTTCGAAAATCAGCTTGATTTCTCTTGAGTTTTAGAGTTACTGTCCCTTAAAGGGGAACAATTTTCTGTTTTGGCCCTTTCAGCCATATAGAGGTTTCATTCATGCTTTGATCTGATACAAACTTGCAAATAATGTTTATCTTGATGATCTCTAGGCCTGGATCATATGGGATCGAAAACTGGGCCACCCGGTCAAATCAAAGAAAAGTTTGTTAACACTCTTGAGCTCATGTCGGGTCACAAACTAGGTTATCAGGTCAAATTAAAGAAAAAGCCTTATAACAACATAGAGGCCACATCTTTGACCGTATGTTCATGAAACTTGGTAAAAACGTTTGTTTTGATGATTCCTAAACCAAGTTTGAAACTGGGTTATATGGGGTCAAAAACTAGATCACCCTTTTATATCAAACGAAAAGCTTGTTAATACTCTTTAGGTCACATTTATGACCTAATCTTTATGAAATTTTGTCAGAATGTTTATCTTGATAACTCCTAGGCCAGTCTTGGTCTAGTGGGGTCATTTAGGCTTTGATTTAATACAAACTTACTCATAATGTTTATCTTGATGATCTCTAGGCCTGGAGTATGGAGTCAAAAACAAGCTCACACGGTCAAACCAAAAGAAAAATTTGTTAACACCCTTGAGGCCACATTTATGAACCTATCTTCATGAAACTTTGTCAGAATGTTTATACTGATAAATCCTTTGTAAAATTTGAAAATGGGTCATGTAAGATCAAAAAATAGGTCACCCGCTCAAATCAAAGGAAAAGCTTGTTAACACTATTTATGGTATCTTCATGTAACTTGGTAAGAATGTTTTCCTTGATGATTCTCATGTCAAGTTCGAAACTGGGTCACGTGGGGCCAAAAACCATGTCCCCACAGATCAAAGGAAAAGCTTGTTCGCACTGTAGAAGCCACATCTATGACTCTATTTTCGTGGCACTTGGTCAGATTGTTTATCTTGATGATTAAAAGGCCAAGTTAAACAGGTGAGCGATATAAGGTCATCATGAGCCTCTTGTTATTCATAGTGTTCAAAGTTTGGTTCAGTCGGTATTTCCAGTCAAAATAGACCTTTATGCACGCGCATTTGTCAGTGTTTAATTCTGTTAGGATGCAGGCCAACACATAATGTAAAACAACAGCATAACTAGTACTGCCTCGTGATTACTTCAGTTTACAATACATTGATCCGTATCATACAAAACATTAAATAATTCCCAAAGGAAAATAATATTTGGATTTTTTAACAAAAAGGGCAAGAATGACATTCGAAATAACTACGCATTTTAGATGTCTACCAAATAATTTCGAACACAATAAGAGTTGAATTCTTACGTAAAGCTTTACTTGTAAAGAATTTGAAATTTTGTAATTCCAGGTTCGCCACCATTTTCTATACTTTGTATCTCAACATGAAGAGGAAAACTAGACAAAAACAAACAAGAAATTCTACCTTCCCCTTGCAAAGAAAATTAAATCTAACAATTAATTTATAACAGCCTAAGATACAAGTTAGGAATACTATACAATGTTATGTGTATTCTGCTTGTTGACAGGTGATGTTCACTGAATGCTTCATTTTCATTTTTCAAGAACCAAGATATTTACACAGAAAAAATATTACCATATAAGCATATATTATAAAACCACAAACATAGCGGTAACACACTGAAAACTGACCTAGCTGTTAACAGACTTTAAACTGACATAGCGGTTAACACACTTTAACCGACCTAGCTGTTAACACACTTTAAACTGACCTAGCGGTTAACACACTTTAACCGACCTAGCGGTTAACACAATTTAACTGACCTAGCGGATAACACACTAAAGTGTTAACAGAGTTAGCGGTTAGCATCACTTTAACAACAGACAAGCAAGCAATGGTTCGATATACTGTCAACCGACCTAGCAGAATACATCACTATAACAACAACATACAACTATCAAAAGATTGTAACATTAACTCTGACTTATCCCACAAGAACATGCGCCTGCCTGCTCGCCCAGTCATAGAATTTTCCGCCACAATAAATTTGAAAAATTTATTCCCCCAAATTCTAATGATCTCTACTACAAGCCTAATTTAAGTTGTCTTAGAAACCTGTAGTCCTTGACGACTTATCTTCAAGACTTACTAATATACAGTGTATTTCATACGACGATGACTATAACATCTTTTATCGCGCATTATCAGATTATCAGGTTTTTGCCGTTAGGGTAAAGTCAATTATTTTGCCCAATGACTTGAATCTGCCGTTAGGGTAAAGTCAGTTATGTTGCCCATTTACTTGAACTCGACTTACTGTATATATACTCATACCTTTTTTTGTTTTTTTTTACAATGATACATAATATATGGATGTACTGACTGACATGACAAAATATAAATTGTCTACCGCACAAATTAGGCCTTGAATATTTCTTGCGCTCCTTTTCTGTTGTAATTTTCTGTTACTGGTTCTTTTCCATGCAAACAGTTAAAATTTAAGAAAGGCAATGATTCAATAATTTCTGTTAACTAATGCTCTTTAGTAAAATCCATGTTATATATTTACCATTGATGGTGAAACAGTTTATATTGAAATAGTCAAACCACAATGCAGGCTTCAAGATCTGACCTGTCACTTCTATGCTATATTACAATCGTTGCCCTAATTTATTTATTTATTTATTTATTTTTCTAACAGAACTAAAATGTGGAAGGTCTGTTTTTTTTTTTTTTTTTTTTTTTTTTTTTTTAATTACAAATAATTACGGACTCATAGCGTAAAAGACAAATTGAAAATATCGAAAACATTTACAGAATTTGTCATGAAAATTCACATGAGTGCCACACTTAAAACATTAGCATTTCGAGCCTTACTCTTGTTTAGTTGCTAACAAATATTATTATTTGTAGACTAGAATGATTGTTATTGCCGACCAAAATATGTATATTAAATGCTAAAATTGGTTTCCCGAACTACTGGTCTAATCTGTTTCGGGACTATTTACCCTTGTCAAGAATATGATTTTAATCATAGTTCGAATATTTAAACTGGTATACAGATTAAGATTTTATATGTTTGCAACACTAGATTAATAAATTTTCTGGTTTCCTCCATATCCCTTAAAGCTTACCTTTTTTCAAAAATTATATATCATTATTTACGCTGCAAGCAGGAGACCACAGGAACCAGTTCTTTGTACAATCATCCCCATTAAATGTGATCAGATTATAAAAGTGTGCACATGAAAGGCACTTAAAACTGATTTTGCAAGTTATAATACCCATCTTCCAAGATATAACTTATTAAATGTTGGTATCATGTTAAATATAATTGTAATACTTTAGCTGTTAAGCATTTTTCCACTATAACAAAATTAAACCGACTTATTCCCATATAGGGTTTATTACCTTTATGCAACTGTTTTAAAACCAAACATAGTTAGCCAATTGAACATACCTTTCTGAATGAAAACTTTTTTTTTAAATATTTCAGCTGAAATATATGCAACCATAATTAATGTTATCCCATTTTTCAATCCAATCAAGTGCAGTGTTTTTTGTGCGGTCATGAAGAGTTTCCTCAGTAAGCAAATTTGTTAATACTTTATTATCCCGTTTACATGAATTGCAGCTACATGTATATTAAGCTAATTTGTAACATGAAAAAAAAAATGGAAAGTCTTTTCAAACTTCACTGTGCGAAACATTTCAGCTTCTTCCTGCTTTTATTTATAAATATGAAAATTGATCTGGGCAGCTACTTCATTAAACCATGCCATCCCACTTGGCAGTATTATATGCACTGTAGCTCTAAAATATCTACCAAAGAAACATAAGAAACAAGTATCATGCTAAATATTTATTAATTAAAAGAATTGGCTTAATAACTGTAGACATAATTACTGCGTGTACGCAATTACCATCCCTACTTCCTAAAGACCGATTACAATGATTTATGTGTACAATTACTGACTTCAAATAAGATTTACCTACTGCTTTAAATTTACACATACAAAATTAAATTATATGAGCTGCGTCAAGCTAAAGGTCCCTAATATAAACGATGTTGTTTTATATAAATGACGTCACTTGTACGTTTCAACATGGCGGTGTGCCTTTTTTAAATTTGAGCGAATTCATGCAATGATGCCTCATTTCAGACAAGTACTTCGTTCAACCTTTTTTTTCATATCTTCTTTAATCTTTTCAAAAACTTTTAATTGAACACTTCTTCAAAATGCTTGCTCCTCCGTGTTTATGTCACGGAACAAATAACGATCGAAGGGTCATCGCCTTCTATATGCCTTAAGATATTGCGATCTATTGATGAAAATCTCGTTCTCCGCTATATCATTTAAGTTGAAATCTGAAAGTTTTATTTTATGTAAAGAAATGCATGTACTTATCAAGTATGCAATAATGTAGAAGTGTCATTAAAATACTATACTTTTTGCATGACGTGACTCATGTGAAATTATAATTTAGTATAAGCCGCTAAATTCTCTATCACATGGATTTTACTAAAGGCCTAGGATATGCAGGAGGTCTAATGAATTAAAATTAGAAACTTTCATGTTGACATTTGTTGTACCTTCTGACCTTAGGCAGAGAACTGTGATAAGCGACATTTATATCAACAATCACAGCTGTTTGTTACTTTAATATTAATACTCGTATATCCATATTAACATTTTTTTCCGCCTCTAGAAAGAGTATACCATTAACAATTACTTAAATGAAATTTAAATCCATACTTGCCTGGCAATTACACTGTTAAGTTAGTGTATTAAAATAGAAAAAAGTGGAAACTTCACAGGTCGCTCAACACGACAAAAACGAAAATGTTGCAGGCTCGGTTTGAGCCTGTTCATGGACGGTAGTGGAAATGCATGCTACCGCCTACGCCCTCGAGCCCCGGGTTGAGCAGAACTCAACATTTACACATGTTAAAAGTACAAAAAGCAATTTAGAGACATCCGCAGATGTATTCAAACGGCGGTGAACATGGAACCTTCAATGATACACGTGTTGAGGTGTGATATTCCACGAAGAGCGGCGTTTGGTCCCCAGATGAAATAATGGGTTTGCCCCAAACGAGAAAAAAATGGGCAGAACTAAACAAACCGGAATTTAGGAAGGGGATCAGAGGTTATGGAGCCTGCGTATCACAGAAACTGTCAAAAGACAAAATTAAAAAGCAAGCACCATGTTAAAATGTTTAGGGTATATCTTGGCTTGAATATATAACAAGCGTGTGCGAGTTATCTTTCCTGTGGCTGTGGTAATTGTAATATACTACAGTAAACAACAATTGTTGAGCCAAAACAACTTTGACTTTAGATAGATAATAGCACCACCTAACATACTTATCTAACAATATGACCCATGCCTATCCCACCTAAGACAAAAAATCTACATTTTTCCAACAGGTATTTACCAACGAGACTTCGCGTGTTTATCTGACATGCACTTTTTCGGATAGACATATTCGGACAACTCGACTTGAACGACAACTTAGCACACTTTCTCGGGCACGGACTTAAGAGTATACATTTTGACTAAATTGTTGCATGTAGAATGATTCTACTGAATGACTGTGTCACCAATGTAATAAATTGAGAACGACCCCCGAGAAAATAAGTCCCCTGAAAAATACGAAATGACGTTCTTCATCAATTTCCATCAAATGATTGTTTTATACAGCTTCGATAATCTTAACGATGTTATTTCTTGGTGCCATGCCATTTTCAGAACCTCAATTGTGATTTTACAGTACGAACAAACCAAATTTGCGAGGTTGAAATTACCTTTGAAATTCTAGTTTCCGCCTCCAATATCCAGTTTCACGATAATCTAAAGCGTTTTGTACAAATGCCAGACCAAGCTGAATATTATACTTGAAGCAAAATTACGATGTTGGAAGATATATTTTGAAACCATTACATTTTCTGTTGGTTGTACACACCTTCTGACAATCGGCTGACCAGTGGTCACACACTAATGATTACTGGAAAATGCCAGGTGTATCCAAATACTAAACTTAGATTGGTAACCTTGGATACACACCAAGCTTGATGCGCCAAAATAAACATTATTATTTATTAATAAAATAATAAGAATTATGTAGGAATGTGATAAATCAAACAGTTTGATAAATACTACGCTTTGCAAAATTTGTTAGAGTTTGGAAATTTCCGTTGCAACTCTGATCCATAAATGGATTAATATAACATTTTTACACTACACCACGCCTATCGTGTAATATGTAACCCAATTGTTGAATGTGTTGAGCGCGCCTACTGTTCAGCAAGATGTCAGCCTCAAAACTGGTACTGTCGAAGGAATTTTAGAATATCATGGAAAAAATGAGATGTTCGCTAGTGAATATAGAGTATAGCAGACTATACCAATTGGATTATACAGAATTCTGCGAATATTTACAAACTGAAATTCCGCAACTACAAAGATCTGGAGTAATGTGTGGATCAGCTTTTTAGACAAGGAAAGCACTTTTGTAGGTCTGACATCAAGAAACTTCCATAGAATTTTTAGGATATTAACACATTCTTTTAAATCGGCGACCCCAAAAATAAAAATGTCGACGAAGGCAGTTCGCCGCGCCCAGGTCCGAAACTCCAACGACCGAAGATACAAGTCCGTTGTGTAATAAGAGGTCCCTGCTAGGACTTCAACGTAGATGAACACAAACACGAGTTCGTGTATAAAAGTCCCATTGACTTGGAAATAAATATTAAAAAACGCGAGGTTCGGAATAAAGAAATTGTAACTTCAGAAGTGTCTAGACTATATGAGGTGAATGGAAGGAACTAAACCATGTGCTGACGGCTTCAACAGATAGATCTAAAACTATTTGCCCGAGATGACATTTACGCATGGGACAATTCTAAATAAAAAGGCAAGTACAATAGTCTACGGTATTTTTTCGGCGCCGTCAAAAATGTATTATATAGTCCCGCATAAGCGCATGACTAGTCAGTATATAAATAGGAATGCTTATCATATGCTGTAATATTATTTAATTTGATTGCAGTGATGATTATGTTTTGAGCGACAGTAACACAATCATATATGTTTTATCATTTTTGTGTTTGAATATCTGTCACTAATGTAAGTGCTGTTTAGATTCAAATGAAGAATAGAACTTATAAGGCAACCAGAGACCAAAGATCTTTCTCAGCGGGGATTTTATTTACACTGTGTTGTTCAATTTGTTGAAGATAGGGTAAGAGCGAGGTTGACATGCCCTAAACGCGTTTAAACCCCCAGTTTCCTTTATTTAGGTTACTGATCGTTCCAAAGCGGTGCCCCTATTTTCTATAGGTTGTTTTGTCTGTCTTTTATTGTGTGTTGCGTATGTTTTCTTGTTTGTTGTAAGTTGTTTTTCCTCCGCCCCACACCCCCGTTTGCCCTCTCCTTTCCCTTGCATTTACGCTACTTTTTGCATCCCATCCCCTTTACTTTTAGTAAGTTTTCGTGGCTCCTCTTTATTTTGGCAGCCGAATCCCAAGACAGTACTTGATTGTGTTGCTTGTTCGTTTTTCTATGTTATTCAGTTTATCGTCGTTGTGTGTTTGTCTTTGGTTCATGAGTGTCTGCGCTATTGTGGTTTACGTTGTAATGCGACTGTTTTTAAAGAACATGGCATTCCCTTGTATATTTGTCCTTGTTCAACTTTCCCCTTCGGATTCCTCCCCCACACCTGACCCCATTTCGCCCCTTACCATTTTCTTTCCCTTTATCAATATTTAGCTTATATTGTTATGTACTTGTTGGATGTTTGAAGCAACCCGTCTGAAATATTTTTCCATTACAGCTACTTTTTGTTGTGTGCCTACTATGTAAATGTGTGGCATTTTAGTGCTGTGTTTCCGAGAAATCTACCCTTACCTATTATCTGCTCTAAATTTAATCTTGGAGGATGTAGATCTACTTAACATGTACATGTACATGCTCAACTCAACTGTACCAAAGAGCTATAAAAATGTGTATGTTATATTTTTTTACTGAACACACCATGCACTTAATTTCTCTTCAGGTTAACTGTTTTTAAATCATGTTATCTCGATTGCGACTGCATGACACTTCCCAAACTCTAACCAATTTTGAGAAGCGTAGTAATTGGTATCCATAAGTTATTAAAACATTTGATAATCAAGAATTAGCATCCATACTGTAACTTTTTTTGTTTGTTTTGGGTTTAACGCTGTTTTTCAACAGTATTTCAGTCATGTAACGGCGGGCAGTTAACCTAACTATTGTTCCTGGATTCTGTACCAGTACAAACCTGTTCTCCGCAAGTAACTGCCAACTTCCCACATGAATCAGAGGTGGAGGACTTAATGATTTCAGACACAATGTCGTTTATCAAATAGTCACGGAGAACATACGCCCCGCCCGAGGATCGAACTCACGACCCCGCGATCCGTAGACCAACGCTCTTACCTACTGAGACACTGTAACTTAGATTAAAATGTAACACTAGTAGTATCTTTCAACACTATAACTATTACACGCATGTAAATGTTACAAGCATCGCTATTGTACTTTACATAAACATTAGTCACTTTTCAGCAAATGTATATTATGCAATTATCTATTCCAAGTCTGTAATTTCTGATACTCCAGTATACACCTTCAAATTCATTGTCCATGGCTGTTTTCAACCTAGACAGAATACCTAAAATAAAAGAAATAAAAATATTTATTTGCTTTCTTTGCAAAAATGTTAAATGTTATTTTTTTTATAAAAAATACATCTCTATTTTGCTCTCCCATTTAAACATTTTGAAAGGTAGATGCAAATTACTGGAAAAAGAGCCATCATTAATTGAAATGAAATGAAATCTTGAATCATAAAGATAAAAAAAGATCAAACGTTCTTAGAAAAACAGCTTAGTCTTTCAACATTTTGGGAAGCTTAATGCTTTGGCCTGTAATGCAATATAAAGCAACTTATCATACTCGTTTTGGGTTATTCAGTGTTTCAAGACATACAGTAATACTCTCTGAAATAAAAAGTCGAAGAATAATTTATGACATAACAAATATGCATAATTGTATGAATCATTAATTAATCTAATTACAGAGGTCATATCCATGATGTTTCTCATATCTCGAATAAGAAAATATTTCAACTGCAAGTCTCCAACACTTTAAATGTCTAGAATGAAAACAATGTCTTCATATGAACAGCATTCATCACACTATATAGGCTAATTTATGGCAATGTTATTAACATTTCTGCAAAATATGACTGAACATTGTTTTGATATTCATCAAATAAAATTCACACACATGTATTCAATGAATACACACCTTTCTTCAGGTTGAATCTACTGTTGTAAACAAATCAGAAAACAAGAGCTGTCACTAATGGTGACAAACGCCCCCCGCAGCGCCTTGACCTTTGACCTGGTGACCTTGACCTATAACCTGGTGACCCCAAAGTCAGTAGGGGTCGTGTACTCAATAAGTACTATCATCATGTGAAGTTTAAAGGTCCTGGATGTATTAGTTCACGAGTAAAGTGCCTTCATGCAAAAAGTTAACGTTGTGACGAACGAACTAATTAACTAACGAACGAACGAACGAACAGACGGACAGTTGAAAACTAATATGCCTCCCTCCGGGGGCATAAAAATGATGCAAAATGTTAACACTGCGTCTATAATAATAATAATAATAATAATATTAATAACTTTATTTTAAGAAGGTGACATATTAAGAGTACATAGTATACATACAACTTATTTCCGATATGGCCTTCTACATAAATATTAAAACACAATATCTACAACAATAAGAGTATCAGTAACACAATTTTAACGACAAACACACTTCATAAACAAGCTCGATTTGAAATGATTTTACCAGTAGAATAAAGGACATCGGACATTATGCTAGGGATTTTACCCTAAGTTCAATGCTATTTCTTGACTTCAGTAGCTGATAGTTTTATATAACAGCTTCAAATACTGATAAATAAGTTATATTCCTATCAAACTGTCACAAAAATAGTTTTATTTTATATTCGTTTTCTTGAAATTCGAACAGTTTGTAACTAAGGGTCATATTTTTGAAAAATTTAAAATGTGTATTTTTAGTTAAAATAAGTATTGGTATTTAAGGTATGTCTACTATGAATAATTTAACACAATAAATAAACTGATACCATGCAGATTATCAATTTTATTGACATTTTTCAAAATAAACGAAACGGAAAAAATAAAAGTGGAACAAAACATTTGGTCCCTAACTGTACTTCAGTTATTTCCACCCGAGTGCCCAGGATAACACTGATGCATTGATCATATCCTATTGTTTGTTTTCTATACATCTATTGCTATACTGTATTTATACACATGTACAATACTGACCGGGCATTATGTGGAGGATTATTATTGAATACATGCAGTGGTGTAGCTGGCCATACATTGGCGTAGTTGGCCTTTCTCAGTTGAAACGGAGGGATGCAGGAGACTGCCTATTCCACTATGGGTTCAGGGATGCCTTACTTTTAGCATTTTATATCAGTGGAACTTCACTAGCTAGTATCAACATTTATATAAATATTCTTGGGGTGTCTCTGTTAGATCTTTGAGGTCCTTACTAGTATTTCGGTTGGCTTCGAAATAAGTTTCAGACGTGTGAGCGAACTGATGTTAATTCTGGGGGTGTCTGTTTTAGTTATGGGCAAGTCAGTATTAGTTCTATCGGTGTCAGTGTAAGTTCTAGAAGCAATGAGGTTAGTTAATGAGATGGTGCCTGGTGTAGTTTTTGTTAGGGTATAGGATGCTGGATCGAATAAAAGCAAATGTTGCTCTTAAAATGCATTCTAGGTTCGCTTCAAGTGTGTCCTACAAAAAGTAAAAATTGCACCTAAGTGGCACTTTTCCCATAAAAGCTCGTCTGTATTTCTTTGTCAAGTTTACGTTGAAGACACATAATTATGTAATATGTCGATGCCACTTGCTTGGTTCTTGACTTATGACAGATGCAGTTGTCTCAATCCTGATAACACTCAATCGACGGACTTAGACTGTCAAGAGGTAACAGATCTGATTGAAAAATTCATAAGATATGCTTATAAGGATCTGTCTGCGTTCTAGCTTCACTTTCTATGTCCCCTATTTATTTAGTTTAGTGTTTTCTGTGCTTGAAATATTTACAAAAATGAATAAAGCTGTATATATGTAAGGTTTAGGAAACACATGCAATAAGTGTCAAATATTTATGTAAAAATTTATTTGCTGACACCCTGTACGTAGTTTTTTTCAATTTTAATTTGCCACCCGTGACCAAGTGCCATTTTTGCAGCATACGTATATAATAATTATTTACAAAGGCATGTGAACTATTTTGTTGCGTCACTGGTGGGAAAGATGTTTAAAACGTAAAAATGATTTATGTTCATATTTTAATAGAAAAGAGAATGAGAAATGTCTACAAAGTCTTTTTTGTTCGTAAACTTGTAAAATGAAGTCGCATTTATCAAGAAATGGTCTTCAACTATCATAACTATGCAATTTCAGAAGTCTATCCCTATGTCACGTTTTCCTTAATCGGATAGGCAATCTGAATAGGAAAATGTCCGAGGTCCTTAGTGTAATTCATTTTGCATACATGTACTTTCATCCATCAATATCATGAAATTTAAAAGATAACCTATGCGACATAAAATGCATGATAATTGATAAAGATTTGAGAAAAAGTAAATGAATAAATAAATTTTAAAAAATCTCAGTATTAGTAACGTTGTTCTTGTAATAAATAATCCTTAATTTTTCATTTAAACGTTAATAGATTATCTTGCAGTTTGATGTTTGATGGAATGGAATTCCATAAATGCGTGGCTTTGTATGAGAATGTTTGTTTCAAGTAGTTTGTTCCGGGCTTCAACAAAGAAAAATCTTTACGAGTCGAGGAGTGAAGATTATATCTATCGTTATGAGCAAAAGATAATAATTCAGACATATATTTTGGTAAAAGGTTATGGTCCGAGAGCTCACGGACTTTTATTGCAACAATTGAGGCCAAAAGAAGTTTAAACATTTTTGGAAACAATATTTCATATCCTCCATGAAAACCCATTTCTTAAGTGTCAAAGCCGTGCCTATCTATATTTTGTTCACTTATGTTTGTGAGAGGGGAGGTAAAACTCACTTGTAAAAATTTAGGGAGTAGGGTAAAGTTTACGTCTACTAGTTTTTTCACTGTTTAATTACAGTAGCTATATGATTGTCAGTAAATGTATATATGTCAACCAATGTCAGAAAAAAAGAAAATCATCAAAAAGGAATGAAGGGCAAACTTGATATTTAAGGTCAAAGGTCAAATGTATGTACAAATCACAAAATTGGCATATTTGAAATTTATTTTTATTCTTAAAAATTAGTTTGTTATCATAAGTCACTCAGCTTTATATATGTAATGTGTATATATCAGTCAAAGTCAGAAATGCAAATCTTATTGTAAAACGTCAAGGTCAACCCTGATAATTGAAGGTCAAAGTTCTTTTTCATGCAAAAATATGAAAAATGTTACATTTACTTTTTCTAACGTTTTTAATATGTATGCACATTGTTAGTCACTGAAGGTAATTTGTTTAAATGTCTGTATGTCAGGCAAAGTGTCAGCAGTGCAAAGGTAACCCCAAAACTGCCAAGGGTAAAGCTTATATCAAAGGTCAAAGGTCAATATCATGTGAAAAATTGAATAAATAGTTTCCTGTATGAAATATAACAGCTATTTCTGGTCATTATTCGTGATTTATTTTAATGTATTTATGTCCCACACTGTCAGTAATAAAGATATCGTCTAAAATCAGACAAGCTGAAACGTGATATTAAGGGTCAAAGGTCATTTTCAAGTAAAAGAATGAAAAAATAGCTCTTTAACTTTTCTTCTTGTTAATGATACTAAAATGACAAAACAAATACTTTTAAACAATAAAAATTATTACAAACAGGTGATATTATTTCAACATTTTACTCACTTTTTTGACCTTTGACCTTTGATATTATGGTTGACCTTGAATGTTTTGAAATTATTTGTGCATACTAGACATCAACTAACATTTATACATTAAAATGAACTGATATCGTTTACTAATATCGACGAAATATTATCAACAAGAAGAAAAGTTAAAGAGCCATTTTTTTTTATTCTTTTACATGAAAATGATCTTTGACCCTTAATATCACATTTAAACTTGTCTGATTTCAGACGATATCTTTATTGCTGACATTGTGGGACATATTTACATTAAAATAAATCACGAGCAATTACTAATAATGATTAGAAATAGCATTTATATGTTAAACCGGAAGCTTTTCATGCAATTTTTCACATAAATTTGAACTTTGACCTTTGGCAGTTTTGGGGTGACATCTGCACTGCTGACTTTGCCTGGCATACAGACATTAAAACAAATTAACTTCAGTGACTAATAATGTGAATACATATTAAACAGATTAAAAAAGTAAAGGTAACATTTTTCATATTTTTGCATGAAAATGAACTTTGACCTTCTATTATCAGGGTTGACTTTGACGTTTTGCAATAAGATTTGCATTTCTGACTTTGGCTGATATATACACATTTCATAAGTAAAACTGAGTGACTTATGTTAACAAACTAATTTTTAAGAATAAAAATAAATTTCAAATATGCCATTTTTGTGATTTGTACATACATTTGACCCTTGACCATAAACATCAAGTTTGCCCTTCATTCCTTTTTGATGATTTTTTTTTTGCTGACATTGGTTGACATATATACATTTACAGACAATAAGATAGTTACTGTAATTAAACAGTGAAAAAATTGGTAGTCGTAAACTTTACCCTACTCCCTAAATTTTAACAAGTGAGTTTTACCTCCCCTCTCACAAACATAAGTGAACAAAATATAGATAGGCACGGCTTTGACACTTAAGAAATGGGTTTTCATGGAGGATATGAAATATTGTTTCCAAAAATGTATAAACTTCTTTTGGCCTCAATTGTTGCAATAAAAGTCCGTGAGCTCTCGGACCATTATGGTCGCATTCAAAAAACCATGTACAGCCATGTGATAATTGCATCTGTTTTCACAAGTGTGCAGATTCAGATTTTTAAACACGCTACCTGCGATACGATGTTTTGTTATTACACGAATTGCCCTTTTTGTATATTATATGTCTTATCAGTATCTGATTTATAGGCAATCCCCCATACAGTACTGCAATAGTCCATGGTTGATATAATATATGCATAATAATATAACATCTTCATTTCATCGTTCAAAAAGTACGAAATTCTTTTTAAAAGTGCAACTTTTGAGTAAAGTTTATTCACAACATTGCAAACTTGTGCATGCCACGTTATATTATTATTTACACAGATTCCAAGAGTATTTTGACTTGTTGCATTTTCAATTATCGTTCCATTGATAAACAGTTCAAGATTCCTTGCTTGTTTCATTTCATAATTTGTACTTAGAAGCATAGTTTACATTTTGTTTCTTTCCGGATGCAATGACATATTATTAATTTTGCACCATGTGTTAACGAGGCTAAGATTACTTTGGAGCTTTTGCTCTATAACTGAAATGTCAGTGTCGGATTTATGCACAGTGGAATCGTCAGCATACATGTCAATATTAATAGTGTCTGAAATAAGTGTCATATCATTTATATTTAATATAAATAGTAAGGGTCCTAAAATCGAGCCTTGTGGAATTTCAGACTTTACAGTATTTTTGGAATATAAATTTCTAATTTTAACTAGCTGAGTTCTTTTCGACAGATATGATTCAAATAATTTCAGTGAGTTATCTGTAAAGTGATAAAGCTTTAATGTATGTAGTAATATTTCATGGTTGACAAGATCGAATGCTTTTCGAAGATCAAGAAAAACGGACCCTATATATTTACCACTGTCAACATCTTTCAACCAAGTATCAATTAAAAGTGTTAAAGCAGTGTGGCATGAATGTGTAGGACGAAAATCTGATTGTTTTTTCGGCGAACGCCGTCTAAGAACGAATTCTTTACCTATGCCACGTGACTTCAGTTTGCAAATCAAACTACTTGATAACGCATTATAGATAATTTATCAAAATGGAATATTTATGCAACACTCTGCCTGATTGGACGAGAGTGTCAATTTCTTTCACTCTGTTGATTGTGCTACGCTGAGTGAAATGTAGACAAAGCGTTTATCCTAAACGACGCTGTTCACAGTTTTAAAGCTAACTTTGGCTCAGTATATTTAGCAAGAATATTGATATATCTCAAAATAATAAGTAAGTTTAATAAATATGATAAAAACCTGTTCAAATACCAACATATATCAAATTAAAGAAAGAGCTGAATACGGTCTGCGTATCACATGAATAAGGGTGTGATAAGAGTCTTTTATGTAGAGAAGTGCTTTTTAAAAGATTTTCCTTGTTACAATTGTCGTCTGTATATGAAAAGGTTTCTTGCTTTTGTGACTTATTCAGATTGCATATTAAAATGGGTACTTGTTTGCTTTGATATATTTGTTATAAATTATTCAACTGATTTATTATATATGAATATTTTTCTTTAGTATGGTATGCAAATATTGAACTCAGTTGAAATCTGTTTTATTATGTATATGCTATATAATGACTGAATCTCATTACACTGAAATGAAGGTACGCTGCATACAGTTTATCTATGTGATATGACTACGGTCAAACTTTGCTTTTGAAACAGAAATATTGAAATAATTACAATTGTATGTTTTGCTTGACCTTCACCTTTTTATAGGTGTGACGTCATTGTCCAAAGATTCATGAATACGCGAATTTGCATTTGTTAAAGCGGGATCAGTTGGCCTATTTTAGAAATAAATAAAAATAATAAATAAAAAAATCCTTTAATTGATTTTTTCTCATGTATTCTAATCAAACTTGATTTGTAGCATCTTTATTAGGCCCGCAGCCAACTTTGTTCAGCTGGGACATTTGACCCCTCTTAGGGGCTGCTAGAGCTAAAACTAGAAATGCCTTTATACAGCGTCTCATGAACAGCTTGGTGGATCTTTCTCATACTTGGTCTGGAGCATCATTATAAGGTCCTCTTCCAAATTTATTTATATAGGAACTTGGGCCTATTAGGGACCACTATAGCTAAAAGTAGATATGCCTTTCTTCGCATTAACTACTAAAATGTAATGGATTTTTATCAAACTCGATGTGTAACAATATCGTAAGGTCTCCTGCTATTTTGTTACAAATGGGGATAGGGACCAATTTAGCTAAAAATATAAACACGTTTAATGACCTCTTCTCATGAACCGCTTCATGAATCTTCATCAAACTACTGCTGTAATTATTCGTCTAAGGATAAACGAAACAAAATTGCAACCCTACGAAACCTTTGCGAAAAATTAAAAGAGAACCATTTAAATTGTTAAAGTGCGGTGTTTAGTTTTGCAATTTGAAAAATGTTAGATGAAAGATGAATGTTAGATGAAAAATTCATAAACTTCTTTCCTTATTACAATTCGCCGACCATTATTTTTAAAGATATTTCTTGTTGTGTAATATATTTGTCTTTTTGAAATATAATTGCAACTGTGAAGCAATATGCCTTTCAAATATCTTAGATATAGTAGGTAAATTGAGATAGGTCTATAATTACTTGGATTCTGCTTATTCCTTTTTAAGAATTGGAATAACGTAAGCAACTTTTAATTTATCGGGAAAACACCACTGTGTATGCTTTTATTTATTATAGATGTGATGGCTGGAGTTATGAAATCTCCGAAGTCATGTAGAATCTTTGGGCTTATTCCGTCTATCCCAGTAGCTTTATTAAGATCAATTTTAGATATGATAATTTTACTTCCAAAGGAGTAATGAAATCAATCTCAAATTTGTGAAATGATAATTTTTCATCTGGATAATGTTTTAAATTTGAAAAATTGTCACTGACAAATTTAGTTTTTTCAATTATATTCGAAATATTTATATAATGTTCGTTTAGGGTATTTATCATATCAAGTTCTCCGTCTACTACTTCATTGTTTTCTGTTAACAAGTGTATTTGGAATAATTATTCCCTAATTATTTTTATCCGTATTGGATAAATCATTTAGACTTTTCCATAGGAAACTTGGTATTTTGTTGTTTTTTATTGCATTATTGTAAAATGTTTTCTTACTTTTCCGTTTTAAATATGACACTCAGTTTTTAGTTTTCTTGTAATTGTCGAGGTCTTTACATTTGTAAAAACTAATCTCTTAGATAAATTGCCTCTTTTATTTTATCTGTGCACCAGTCAGGTTGACTTTCTTCCTTAATTCTTTTTTCCTTAATCGGCGCATGCGTAAGAAGTATGTTATTCAATATGTGATAATGTAACTCTAAGGCATCATTTGGGTCTGTTATTTTATCAATTGTTTCAAGTGGTGAGTTTGCCAAATCTTTTTTTAAATAAATATATGTCAAATTTATTGAAACATCTGTAAATTATTGTATCATGCCTATTCTTTTTCAAAAGATTACTTTTAGTTGATCTCGTAAACGACACTGTGTAGTGATCGCTGACTGCATACTCGGGCACTATTATGTAAGTAATCAAATATTTCCTTGTGGTATAGATGCGATCAATGATTAACAAACTATTTTTACCAATCCTTGTTGGAGTATTAATGAGCTGAGTCAGTCCAAATTTAGAAATAAATGATTCCCAACCTTTGTTATTGAATTTATTTTTTTTTATTTTTAGGACTATATTTAAATGTTAAAATCTCCGAGTGCATGAATTTCGTAATTATTATGATCTGCTTTACTTAACTGGCGCTCATACAAATCTGTCCATGTCTGAGCAGAGTTAGGAGGTCTGCATGCAAAGTTTAGCAAAAATGGTTTGTTTCTGCATAAATTTACTTGTATCCAAATGGATTCCATATTTTCCGTCTCTAAGTCATAGCGTCGTATATATGGGATTTTATTCGATATATAATCTAGTACACCACCGCCTTTTTTCAACAAACGATCTTTTCGCTCAAAGACGTAGCCATTAATATGTAAATTGCAATCATCGATTGCATCTGATAAGAATGTTTCGCAAAGCCCTAATATATCAATTGGGCATTGTTTTGATAAATATTATTAAGGATATGTTGTATATTTAGATTTACTACATGTAATCCCTTACTTGTATAACAAAACGGCTTTTTATCATTTCTACTATCATCATCCCTCGTATTTGCATAATTATTTTTATGAGAAGAAGTGATGGCAAACTGTCTACTAGCATGTTGAATAGAGTTCCAGTTATTGTTATGTTGACACAGGAGTGTTTGAATAATACCATTTAAACACTCTGGTATGTATTTGTACTCTGAAACTAGTCACTGCCATGTCTTATCAATATTAGGTTTGTGAAGTCATTGTGAAATTAAATGTTCACATAAAAAACAGAGCTGCACAACTTTATAACAAATACAAGGATGTATTTGACGGAGACTTAGGTAAAATGAAGAACTTTAAGGCTAAGTTGAAGTTAAAGCCAGAAAGTACGCCAAAGTTTGTAAAAGCTAGAAGCGTGCCATTCGCTATGAAGCCGCGGACTGAAGAAGAGTTAGGTCGTCTTATAAAAGACGGAGTTCTGGAGAAAGTCGAGACAAGTGAATGGGTAACCCCTATAGTACCTGTTCCTAAGCAGGAAGGCATTAGGATCTGAGGGGACTTCAAAATGACTATCAGTCCATTGTTGGAAGTAGACCAACATCCCTTACCTAGAACTGAAAATATATTTGCGTCACTAGGGAAAGGCAAATCGTTTTCAGAGATTGATTTGAAAAATGCGTGCCTACAGGTTGAAGTAGACGAGAAAAGCAAACAGTATCAGACAATTAGCACACATAAGGGTCTATTCAGATATAATCGTCTCGTATTTAGAATTGCATGAGCCCCAGCAATCTTTCAGAGATTAATTGAACAGGTTGTAATAAAACTAAACAATTGCTGAAAACTGTGTTCCATCTAGTTATGTGAAATTTCAACAATCGCACGCTATTGCAAATATATCAAAACGAACAAGTGTAACAGTTCTTTGAAAATGGTGAGTTTTTAAAGGCGCTTGACTGTGTAATAAAACTAAACAATTGCTGAAAACTGTGTTCCATCTAGTTATGTGAAATTTCAACAATCGCACGCTATTGCAAATATATCAAAACGAACAAGTGTAACAGTTCTTTGAAAATGGTGAGTTTTTAAAGGCGCTTGACTGTCCGACAGTGAGGGCCCATTAGGCAGTCCTTTTCCGGAATTCAATGTTTATATCAGTATACTGATATTTGTTTTGTAGGGTAATATACACGCTATCATTACAAGAACTACAAAACAAGTGTCAGTATACCTTAAATCCAAAACTGGTCCAGTGTCTTACAATGTGGAAATATATTCTGAAGTTACCTGGAGACGTCACGCAGATCAGCTAAGAGCCGCTAATGTAACACCTGCAGAACATTTCGTTCATCCAGTGATTCCACCAACTCAGTCTAAATCATCAGCTGAAAGTGTTCCTCAGCCTGTGGAAAGTTCAGGTCCTACGTCGCCTCAGAAGGCGAAAGTTACGACACCGGAGCCGAAAGATCCGCCTCCTGTTGTCGAATTGAGGCGTTTTTCACGCGCAGGTGAGAAACGTGTGTTAATGGATCTATTAAAAATATCACGAGTGTTAATGGGGCATAATAATCCCCTTTGCGTGATATTGTTTAAGTGGATATAATGTGTTCATTTTTTGTGGTTCTATGTTGAACTTATATGTTTTTGAGATGGAATTAAACTGTGTTTGGTAACACATACTAAACACAAAAAGATATTTCAAACTTGATTTATTAGTTCTAGTCTGTGTTTTCTAGTCTTATTCATTTAAATTTTTGTATTGTTTTCTGTAACTAGTATTTTAAAGTAACATTCTACGACTAAATATTCATTTCACATTTTGAAATTCAACATCATTATTATTCTTTATGCGTATTCTCAGATTAAAAGAATTGTTAGTTTAACTTCTATGAACATTTTAAACTTAGTCAACCCATGTTTATTATTTCAAAACTTGAACTTGATATATTTAATCTTAGTGTGGGTGTGTGTTATGTATTGGTACTCTGAAACTAGTCAATGCCATGTCTTATCAAAAATAGGTTTGTGAAGGCATTGTGAAATTAAATGGCTACATAAAAAAATGTTCGTTGCAATTACGTCCTCAATTTATTCCAGTGTTCATCCACCCAAAATTGTGATATATAATATAAAATAATGTAAACATAACAGCGTCAGTAGATTTGTTTTCTTTTGCTGTCTTATCAAGATGGAGGGTTATGACCAAAACTCAGCAGCTTTAAGGGTTCCTTGGTCAATAAATTAACAGACACCACTTCCCATGCATTCAATTTAATTTATGAAATTATGTCATTAATGTTGTCGACTTAATAAACATCGTCCAGCTACTAGGTTTGTCAGAAACCCTTATGATATCAGATTTACTAGTCAAATGTGACACTTCTGAGTCAATAATTCTGCTCGAATTCCGTTGAAAGAGAATCGAATGAATGCTCTTCTAGTTTATTTAACACAACAAAATGACATTTAATCTACTTACTATATAAATTTCACGTAAAATGGTAAACAATTGTAATTATCCCGCGATAAATATTCTACTTTCGTTTTAACATCCGCATGTTGACAGTGGCGCCACCTATAATATTGCCTGGCAGCGAACACCAAGGGAGGCTACTCGTCTACGCCAGACAAATTTTATGATTTTGTTACCAAAATTCGTTCCCTAGGGACCCTTGCTTTATTTCTGGCTAGGTTAATATTATATGGAATTAACAAATGTAATAGCTGTTATGAATTGTTAATCAAAGCAAGAGTTTCTTACAAGCCAATTTTGCGTCTGACATGTTCAGCAGTTTTAACACAAAATGTCTGTGCCGTTCGTCCTTTGAACTCATTTAACATCAATACTGAGAATGTGCTAATATCAAAAACGACATAGTTCGGCATTTTAAAGTTTAGTTAAATGAAAACTGTCGATTTATAACACTGTCATTTTCTGAAAATACAAAAATAAATAAATAAAAAAATAAAACGAAACAATAAAAAATACTATTGAAATAGTAACGGATGTTAATAATTACAGACTTCAATTAAATGTTTACGCTATATTTTTAGCTCACCTGTCACGAAGTGACAAGGTGAGCTATTGTGACCGCTTGATGTGCGTCGTGCGTAGTGCGTCGTCAGTCGTGCATCGTGCGTGGTCCGTCAACAATTTCTAAAAAAATCGTCTTCTTGAAAACCACTTCGCAGAATTACACTAAACTTCACAGGAATGCTCCTTGGTTGGCCCCCCTGTCAAAAATGTTTAAAGAATTGAATTCCATGCAGAACTCTGGTTGTCATGGCAACCGAAAGGAAAAACTTTAAAATTCTTCTTCCCCAAAAGCAGAAGCCCTAGAGCTTAGATATTTGGTGTGAAGCATTGCCTAGTAGACCACTACCAAGTTTATTCAAATCATGACCTCGGGGTCAAAATTGATTCCGCCCCAGGGGTCACTTGATTTTACATAGGAAAATCTTTAAAGAAATCTTCGTAAAAACCAGAAGCCATAGAGCTTAGATATTTGACATGTAGCATTGACTAGGAGACCTCTACTAAAGTTGTTCAAATCATGACCCCGCCTCAGGGGTCTTTTGATTTTACATAGGAG